>NW_015090811.1:5107115-5155710 GCF_001431845.1 Calidris pugnax
GCTGAAAGGATGGTCCAGCCTGTTTGACAACAAAAGCCTTGACCTTATACCAACTCAACTGTACAAGTATAACCTCTAGAGGGAATGGCAATTTCAGGGGAATAGCATCTTCAAAGCTGGTCAGCTCATTTCTCTTCTCATACAGTCATGCCCTTTTTAAAATACCCCCAGCCATTCAAGTGGATTGAACCAATATCTGCAGCGAAAACAACTTTCTGCAGAGACTCGGAGTCCAAGAACAGCAGCATCAGCTCCCCAGTAGCTGCTGTACTGCTCATCATCTGTCAAAGATTTGGGAAAAAACCCTCACTTTTCCGCTCCACTGAACACTTGTCACTTCCCAACACTCCATTTTTCAGAAAGAGACTGGCACAGTTTGTGGTGTACCCAAACTTCTCACAACCGTGTACAAACTTTGCCAAATTGTTTTTTCCTACACAACAAAAACAAAGAGCCAGGGCAAATATAAATTATTTTGTTTCAGTGTTTTGTAAACAAGATGTTTCCATTTTTCAGTTAGAACCGATGTTGACTCTTAAAGGCCAGGGGAAGAGGGTGAGCTTGGGTTTCTTTAAGAGGAAAGCTTGAAAAATAAATATAATTGTTCACAACATGAAGCAAAGCTATTGGCAATTACTTGGTTCACCAAACATTTTGAACATTTTATTTTTTTTTGAGACATTTCCTTCCATTTTTCTCACCCACCAGCAAAGTGCAGAATCAGTCACACAGATGTGACCACCATTTTTAAAGACACCATCTCTAATACTTTTTTTTTCAAAAGATAAATTTCGTATGGAAAAAATGCACAAACAAAATTTGAACCTGAATAGAGTGGTTTGCTGCTATCCCACTATCTTTATATTGGCTCAACTTTTTTCCCCCCCCCAGGTTTTTCAGGTTGCAAAAAATTTTGAAGATTTTCATTTTTTCATCCCATACACAGGATACCAAAAAAACAACTAAAAAGCTGTGGAATCAAGAACATGCTTCCCATGCAACTTGGGCTAAAACATTCAAGAGAAAGTCTCCTAGGGTAGATTTTCTAATATACCTTATGATAATGTATATGGGGATGGTGGGAGGTTTCATCATCATCTCATAAAATAGTTTGAGTTGGAGGGGACCTTGAAGATCATCCAGTTCCAACCCCCCTGCTGTCTCTCTCCTTAAAATCTGGCTATTCTTTTGCATAACTACATTTAGTATTCTGTATTTGATTATAAAAGCACTCTTATACCCAGACACTCACTAAAAAAAAAAAAGATATGTTGTGCCGGATGCTCCCAGGCAGCTCCAGACCCAAAATCAAATGGATAAAAAGGAAGAGCACTTTGAAACCCTTCCACATGGAGGGCACTTATGGTTTTAATCACCATGCATGTAAACTTTGTTATAAATCTCTTTATCTCTTCCTCTCCTCTCTTTGGGGGGCAGTGGGGAGGGAAGGGGGTGGGGAAGGCCATCTGTCATTCTGATTTTGGCCAATTTGGCCTAAACCACAACAGATTCATCATGGATTAAGTAGGAAGCAAAGTCTGATGACTAAGTGGAAACACCTTAATCACTCCCCTTCCGAGCAAGGGTTCAAAGCCATCAATACAGCAAGACAAGCTGGATGATACAACAGGAGTTTGCTAAAACTGCAGGAGGCTGCAAAACCCAACATGGAGGGAGCCCTGGTGGAATTAGCTGCTTTTTCCTCCACACCACTTAACCATGTGCTTAAAATCAAGTGGGAAAGCAAGTTATTACCAAAAACACTGCATTTTCCACCACCAGCCACTCTCTTTCATCCCCAGCACATGCTGGCTCCCAGACCTGCAAGGAGAACCAGCCTTAGAGGGAATTCAGATCTTCTCCTGTCAAAACCAGAAGGATTTTACGTGATATCTCCGACCAGAGGGTTAACCCTGAGATAGGAGCCAGGAGGGAGGGTCTGCAGCCCTGGGCAGCTTCAAATGTCCCTGCCCCAACAGCAAGTGGTGTCCCCACAGCTCTGTGGACACAGCGTATGTGCAGGAATTTGGGAGGCTCCTGATTTTCCAGTGTCCTGCCATTAGCTCTGTGCTGCTGAGCAGTCACCTTAAGAAGGGAAAACATCTGCAGTCCCAAGTTTCTGCTGCCCTCTCTGGCAGTCCTTCATCTCCAGCCAATAACATTCTGGCAGCAAATAGCAAATTAATGGTCTAGGAAATTTGTTGTTCCCTCATACCCTTTTGGAGTCCTCTCTCACCCCTTCTGGCCTCTCTCCAGGTGAGAACTTGGCCATGTTGGTCAACACATGCAGGAAAGCAGGAGGGGGAAGCCAAAATGCTACGCACTTCCCATCATCAGAGCTGTGTAAGCTGGGTCAGCACTAACCTGAATTCAGATGCCTGGGCAAGGAGGCTTTGGTGTCACCCTCCCCTTCACTTTGGTGCTGGCCATCACCACCAGAAGCTTGCCATGGACCCATTACCACAAATGACTCAAGGGTCCCCAAAGGGGACTGCTGAAGAAGCATCCAGTGCCCTCTCATGCAGCTGGTGGCCACTAACTCCTCTTCTGGGCTTAACCACAGCCACCAAACCCGCTGCCCCATGCCTGAGATAACACCAGACAGGAGTTGGCAGTCCATCCTGGGCATGCCACCAGGCACAGGGCACTAAGTCCCAAGCAGCCACTTAATACCTTCTGCATCTGCAGTGCAGGTATCTCGGTTGAGATTTTTACCCTCCACATGCAGTGGTTTGCAGGAACTGCCCAGAGCATGGCAATGCCATTGCCCCAAGTCCACAAGCCATCTGGCCACTGCAGAGGCTCTTCAAGCACACCCATGGCTGAGCTTGT
This sequence comes from Calidris pugnax, assembly GCF_001431845.1. Lineage (NCBI taxonomy): Eukaryota > Metazoa > Chordata > Aves > Charadriiformes > Scolopacidae > Calidris > Calidris pugnax. The sequence goes on from NW_015090811.1 coordinate 5,109,948, forward strand.
CCTCTCCTCTAGTGTGTGACTGGAAATATGCAGCTCCATCCTTCCCTCGTGTCACCTTAGCTGTTTAACAAGCGAGCCCGACAATTACTTCCAGCCCTGGATAAAAATCTCCTGCCCCAATACTGTTAAATTATGTAGAACAAGATTATAATTACATCCTAAAAAAAAAACCCAACTCTACACTTAAAAGAACATTGTTCAGATTGCAAAAGCAAGCACTCAAAAGTTACAGAATGCCAGAAATAAAGCTGCCTGAACAGCCTCCATGCAGCATGACTTGTATATATGCATTATGATACGGTCTCTACCCATGCAGTGATACACCATTTTTCACAGGACCCCTGGCCCTGCCCCAAACAAATGACGTTCAGTTAATGAGTTGTTCTTTAACAGCTTTTTTAGCCCTCATTGCCCAGTGTGCACCCTCAATGCCTTATTGCTCCACTGCCAAATGCTGCTCTGCCAGCAGAACTCTTTGGCTCTTCCTCCAGGGCATAGAGCAGCTTCACCCAGAGATGGCCAAGCCACCACTGAGTGGCCCAGCTCAGGGGTGGACACTGGCTGGCACTCAGATTGACCTGTTTTTCCATGGCAGAGCATCATGCAGAGCTATCTACAAGGGTCTGGTTCCCAAGATGGGATCACAGCCAAGGTACCACATGGTCAGAGCACGGATGGAAGAGGGAGACATGTCTGATGTCTCCAGCCATTCCCCAAATAAAATAAAATTATTGACACAGACTTTACAGCCACCAGAGACCATGTTTGTCCAGTTCTTCCTGGCCTTACCTATACACCACCCCAAGGATCAGGGTGTTTATGCACTTGAAAAAGTTGGAACTGGTCAAAACCAGCCATCAGCCCCACAGATAGTCCCAGTCATATTCCCCCCCTCGGAGGATTCTTCCCAGACAACCCCACAGTAAGCCATGAGCGTCCACCTGGATGTACCACCAGCCATGGTGCACATCACCTTATTCTAGCAAAATGTGGCGAAAAGTGATAAAGCAAAGCAACAACCAGGGGAGAAATAAAGCAAAACTAATTTTTTCACCAAAAGGGTTATCAGTCATTGGAATGGGCTGCCCAGGGAGGTGGTTGAGGCACCATCCCTGGAAGTGTTCAAAAGACGGGTTGATGTAGTGCTGGGAGATATGGTTTAGTGATGGTGTTGCTTTTTGTTTGTTGTGCTGGTGTCTATTTTTGTCAAAGTTAGGTTGACAGTTGGACAAGATGATCTTTAAGGTCTCTTCCAACCTAGAAGATTCTGTGACTTACCTGGATCATTTAAAAAAATTTTTCCCCTGGTGACTTCTGCTTCACAGACAGTGGAGACAGTGTAACAAACTCTCTCACTGGTCCTTGTTTTCAGTGTGTCTATTTTTTTTTAGTTTTGATTTGAATCTGGCAGAGTTTGAATCTGCTCAGCGACTCCAGGGAATCTCCAGCATCGGAAATAGAAAGAATTAATGCAATCTCAACACATAACACATTTACACTGTGTGGCATCTCCTGTTTCTTGGGAAACAAATAAGCATATGCAAGTCACAAAGCACTAACTGAAAAAAATAATAAATTATGTTTACTTTCTCAATGTTACACGGTTCTATGGAAGACGAGACAAACTAACAATGTACTAAGACACGGACTGTGGAGCAGTTCAAGACTTTCTATGAAATCCACAGTCAGGAGGACACAAGCTGGACCTGAGCCTCACCTTCTATGTCTAATTGCAGGTGGGCTTGGGGGACCCCCGAAGTACAAGTCCTGCTGCTAACTTCATGTTTCAGGGGGTTTTAGCAAAGAGAAGGAAGAGGGAGACTGGAAGGACTAAAACCAGCAAAATTTCATGGGAGCCCAAGAGCTCCCTTTCATAAAACAGGTCAATGACACAGGAAATTGTCCCATTTGTGTATCTCCCATGTTAACCAGTATCAGCTGTTTGCTCCCCATGCCCAAGAGTGTCCATCTGAGTTCTCCCACTACAGACCATGAGCTCTTTTGGCATGAAGCCATCTTCTGTTGCTCTGGTTTTACAGAGCTGAGCCTTGACATACACAGCTGAACCCACCTTACAGCCACCAACACAAGCATGAGCCCCAGAACCAACTTTATGGCTGATTTTCTAGTGAAGTAAACCTCTTGGCAGCCTGGAACATGAGGACCATTGGGTCTCTGAACTCTTTTCCCCGGGGCTAAATCCCCACAGGATGGGAACTGCAGAGGGCACAACCATAAAACCTCTTGATGAACCACCAGCAAGAAATGTTAACCCATCAGCCCAGGGCACATCCAGGGTACAGAGGGCTGTGTCATCAGGCCAGGCTTGGCTGGGGTAACAAGTAGATGCCTGCTTGGGAAATTTTTCCTTTCCTTTTTATTTTTGGGGTCTATTTTTAATGCTATTTGTCATTTCTCTGCAATCTGTTTGTACAGCATTTATCTTCTCACCAGTGATGAAAGGCAGCGCCCTTAAGGACTTTTTGCTGGCTTTTTGAGCTGTTTAAACTGATAAATTCAGCTAGGGAAAAATACTCTAGAAAGTGTGATGATTTTATTAAGTAAAAGAGAGAGCATCCCACCCCATGCACCACACTTGCATGTTCAGATGGTCTTTTATAAGATGGGCTGGCACAAGGACAGCCTTTAAAAATTATAGTGCATTTCCTTGCATAAATGCAGCCTATAAATGCACGTGCCTGTGCTTATGAGTGGAATGTCCTTCTCATGAATTTGGGGACTCACTTTCAGTTGTGGAGGGTGGCTCAAGTCAGGAAAATGCAGGTCTGTCATGCAGAAGGGATTTTGCAGCTAATTGTGATGCAGCTAAAAAATGTTCCTTCTCGTTACTCATTTTTTCCAGGAAAAAAAGCCCTGCAGAAGTTCCAAGTTCAGTGCCTCCATGGTTTGGACCAAGTTTTGCTTGTTTTGCTTTTAAAGTCTGTTACAACATGCACCAAAATCCAACCACTCTCCAGCTGCTGGTGGTTGTACCCCAGGGCTGGGTCCTCCCAGGGGGTCACCAGGCAGCATCCACTCCTTCACACACTGTTTTTGGCAGAGAATAATTGAAACCCAAGCTTTTCCAGCCTGTTCTGCCAACCAAGCATCTTCTGTGCATTTTGGACAGACCCCAAAGCTCTCCAACTCAGTTTATCTTTGAGTTTTAAACTGCCACACGAGTTGGCAGGACCCACATTAGACTGGGGTCTGTGGGACCAGCTGACAGCACAGCAGAGCCAACCTCCAGGATTCCACAAAATCCCACTTTTAATCCTATTTTTCTCTCTCCTACTTTATTTCACTTGATGTTATTCCCTGTATTTGACCCCTTCTCTTCCTTAACCTGCATTTCCTTAAGTGGAATTAAGCATTCCAGCAGCTCCCAGACCAGATTTGCAGGGAGATACCAGCAATTCCAGGGAGACAGAGCAATTCTGCCTTGCTCTGGCAGAGGAAAAAAAATCCCTCCTGCTCCAGCCAGAGCAGAAGAGTGCTAAAATATCAAAGCACATGAATCTCAATCAACCTGAAGTTATAAAAAAAAAAAAAGAATTCCCTGCAGGAGCAGTAGAGTTCCTTCCTCGGAGAGCTGCTGATTAGCAAGGTTAATTGCATACCTGCCAGCAGCAGTCAGCACAAGTTTGCCCATGCCTTGTCAGGGACAAGCACTGATAACAGCATCCTTGCTATCCTTGGGTGTCTAAGCACACACCAGCAGCTATGAGCTCCAGCTCTGCAGGGCTGGACTGGGAATTTGTGAGCTAGAAGATCCAGAGCTGAAATCAGGCAACTCGGTTCATCTCTGAGTCACACCAGTGCCTCCCAGTGCCACTGCCCTGGGCACCAGCTGGGACTGAGCTACTGGCCATGAAGAGGTGGAGTGGGGTTTGTTATGGGATTGCATCCTTCACCCCAGCCTGGACCACTTGGGCAGGGCAGGAGCAGCCCCATCCTCATGTGCAACCAGTAAAAGCCTTCCCCAGTAACATCCCCTCCTACAGGTATCTGAGATATTTCTCACAGAAGCAGTGTAACTGATTTTTCCAGCAAAATATTTTTCTATCAGATAATAACATTTCTTATCCCAGAATTTCCAGAGCGGGTTGTGAGAGTATCAGTAACATTTTGTCTTAAAAGCTACAAAAAAGGGCATTTGACCTCTTCAGATGAGGATTTTCTGTTTGCAGTTCAAAGTCACACATTTCTCACTTTATCCTCTATTATAAACAAATCAAACATCATTTTGGTGTCAAAACAAGGCTTCACCCAGCTGGGGTCTTCACACTAACCTGAACCTGGGAGAAACCACAAACCAGACTGTCCCACGGAGCAATGAATTCCATCCATGCTCCAAACAGCCCCACTCACAAAACCGTGCTATGGGGCACAGGGGAAGAATTTGGAAAGTTGCAGCCTCTGGGGACGTGGGAACTGCAGAGCAAAAGTGCAGCAGAGACCAGGGAAAGAGCCACTGCCTTCATCCCAAGAGACCTGAAGAATTTGGCTTTGTCAAGGGCAATTGGTTTTGGTGTGGAGCAGAAGCAGCAGCAGTAACAACTCAGCAGGGAAAGGGCTCAAAGGCTGGGCAACATTTGGGGTTTGAAAGCTGAAATGGGCTGTTCCTGGGTCCTGGGGAGCAGGGAAGGGGCTGGACCTGGGTGCTGGGTGGATGCAAGGGGCAGAGGAACCTCCCCCAGGGGCTTCCAGAGGGGGCTGAGTGATCCCATGCAAGAAGGGAAACTGAGGCACACTGCCTTCAGCCAACAGGTAATAGGCATTTCTCTTACAGAGGCACATTTTTCAAAGCTTGTGTCCTCAGAATCACAATTTTCCCACGTCTTTTTGGCAAAAGATGCCACTTTGGTGATCATTTCAGAATACAGGCTGTGACGTCCAGCTCATACCATGGTGCAGATGTTGGCAACCAGACAGCTATGGGCCCATTCTGCCTCACCAAACTGGCTTTGAAACACCAAATGCTTCCAAAACTCAGGGGTTTGGTTGGTTTGTTTGGGTTTTATTGTTTGGTATTTGGGTTTTTGGTTTTTTGTTGGGGTTTGGTTTTGGTTTTGTTTTGTTTTTTTTTTTAACCGGCTTTGAAACACCAAACGTTTCCAAAACTCGGGGGTTTGGTTGGTTTGTTGGGGGTTTTTTTATTGTTTGGTATTTGGGGTTTTGGGTTTTTGTTTTGTCTGCTTTGTTTGTTTTTTAAAGAGCCCAGAAGAGTAGGCACACATTACAGCCAGCATTTTTAGAGGCTGGGCTAAAGCCATTTTGCAAATTCAGGTCCTGAATGTCTGACAGCCCTTCAGAAGCAGAGAAACATTTGCAAAATGGACAAATTCTTTAGGCTGAGGCCACCAGCCTGCACTGAGACACCACGCTGGGCTGAGACCCCTCATTAGCAGCATCCCCCCCTTGGGCTCTGGGCTCCAGCTGCATTTAGATCTGCCACATTGAGCCAATATGCAGAGCAGGACAGGCCACCAGGGACCCTTAAAGGAGGTTTCCAGTTGGCCAACCCAGCCAGCACAGCACCAAGACCTGTGCAAGAGCTCGCCTCCCAGATCTGGTCAACAGCCAAGCAGAAGGCAGCACCCAACACAGCTCCTGGAGGAACAAACAAGGTTTCCAAACATCATCCTCTAACAGCAAAATAACAGATATCAGCAAAAGGGTCATTTGAAAATAGGAATTCACTTAAATAATGAAGTTACTGCTGCTTTCTTTAAAAGAATAGATGCAAAAGCACAAGTTGGTGCAGGGTGTATTCCCTGCAATGTTGGAACTTCCCTACCATTCAAGATGAAGGGCAGAGCTTGCTGCTGGTTTTGAAGAAGGGAGTAACCACAAGGATGACATGAAATTGGATAATGAAAGGCCTATGGGACACCCATAAAAAGCAAGGTGGGACACAGCTGAGCTTCTCCCTCCTGTGAGGGTGGTGAGAGCCTGGCCCAGGTTGCCCAGAGAAGCTGTGGCTGCCCCATCCCTGGAGGGGTTCAAGGCCAGGCTGGATGGGGCTTTGAACAACCTGGTCTGGTGGGAGGTGTCCCTGCCCAGGGCAGGGGGGTTGGGACTGGATGATCTTTAAGGTCCCTTTCATCCCAAACCATTCTGTGATACTGTTAGTCCAAGCCAGCATCACCACCTTTCTTCTCTGCTTTAAAGAAGCAGATGTTGGAGCTGCAACCATAAAGCAGGACGACTTCTACATGAGGGGCTGTGGTCCCCTCCATCTCTGCAGTGTGTCCCAAGCCCTGAGAGCTGCAGATTAGCTGCATCATTGCTCATCACTAAGAGCCCTTCACAGCAGAAACTCCAGAAATTTCATCTAGACACCTCAGCCAACTTATCAAAAGTGTTCAAGATGTTTAGGTCATTAAGCAGCAATAGAGAATAATGAAAAAAAAACCCTTGGGCTCACACGTCACTACTATTAACTGCAGTGCGCTCTATAGGTTCAAGCTTCCAAATAAAATGCTGCATAGCAAAGCCAAGGGAGGCATGAAAAGTGGAGAGAGAAAGGTCACCCAGAAGGTGACAACAGAGTCACTCAGAGTCAATGCATGTACATGACCTCTCCAGCAGCCTCTCTGCTCATTTACTTAATCAGCTCTTCGGGGTGAGCTTAATGCTGGGGAATTCAAAGCCCAAAGAGCACCCGGAGACCTCCGCACCCCCTGAGGTGGGAGCAGGGCAGGTTTCCCAGGGCTGGCTGGGTCAGTGCCCCTTGCTCCCAAACCCAACATCGCCAGGGGTCTTGAGCTCAGGCTGCCAAGCTCATCTCACACCAAAAAAATAAAAAAGCAGAGGTGGCCTGGGAGAGGTGACCCAGATCGTTTGTATCTGAAAAGTTCAGCCTGCAGCAATACTAAGCTCACCCACATACTTGCTCCATGTACTCCAGCAAAGCTTGGCCTCTCCCCCTGCCATCACCCCAAAGCTTCCTTGCCTTCACAGAACATCTTCGGCTAATGGAACAAAAGTAAACTGGCTTTTGCTAAATAAAATAAAAACAAACTCCCTTAAAAATGTGGTTCATTCTGTTAAGACTTAGAGCACACAGTAAAAACACATCTCACCGGAAAAATATGCATTATAAAAAAAATTAGCAATTCAACCCAGGTTTCTCCAAAACTTTGGCATGGCCAAGTTAGCTTCAATACATTCAGAACATTACAAAAAGGTGACATTATTCCTCAAGTCTTCTGAGGAGCAGCTGAGGGAGCTGGGGGTGTTCAGCCTGGAGAAAAGGAGGCTGAGGGGAGACCTTCTCACTCTCTAAAACTCCCTGGGAGGAGGGGGTAGCTGGGGGGGATCGCTCTCTTCTCCCAAGGAACAGGCAATGGGACAAGAGGGAATGGCCTCAAGTTGCACCAGGGGAGGTTTAGAATGGGTATTAGGAAAAATTTCTTCACAGAAAAGGTTATCAAATATTGGAATAGGCTGCCTAGGGAAGTGGTGGAGTCACCATCCCTGGAGGTGTTCAAAAGCCAGACAGATGTGGTGCTGAGGGACCTGGGTTAGTGGTGGCTTTTGTCAATGTTAGATCGATAGTTGGACTCAATCTGAAAGGACCCTTCCAACCCAGGCAATTTGATGATTATAGAACCCTTTGTATAGAGGCTTAGGAGTTTAGGTCCTAATCCTGGCCCTGGCCCTGCTCTTCTGCCCCATTTTGCCCCACAACAGGAGCTCTGTGGTCCCCCACTTGCCCCACAAGCCACCACGAAAGCCCACAGCCGCAGAGAGCTGAAGGGTTAACGTGAACATTTGGGTGTTTATTTTAAGAAGAGCATAAAACCCTGACAGGCCATAATTACAGTGTTGATAAGCAGGGAAAGAATATTTGATGTTTCAAATATCACATGACTAATTGGTGCTGGAACAGCTGTGCGTGTAATTCGGGTGGTGTGTGCAGCCTGTGTCACAGGCACCAGCAGCACAGCGGGGAGGAGGGGGCTTCACCCCAGGGCTCCTTCCTCTCCTGAGGTCCACCCCAGCCAAACATCACCCCGACACCCCCAGCACATGGGGCAGTTGTCCCCTTATTGTAGTGTCAAGCTGAATTAATAGAAGAGCAAAGAAATAAATGTCCATTTCTATTCTTTGATTGTCTTCCTGGATCAGGCTTCTCACCAGAGCATTATGGACACTCCAGAGATGCTGATATTTTTCAGGCATCAGGTGAGAGACCATTCAGAGACCCCTCAGGACACTCCAGGCTGTGGAGGGTAAGGTGGAAGGCAGGTTTCTCTTCTTGCAAAAGCCACCCTCATTTCCTCATTCAGCACACCAGTTTCTCATTCTCCTGAGCTAAAAAAGGTAGCTGGTCTGGTGGTCTGTGTAGCAAAGAGCTCCAGAAACACCCCCACCAAGCCCAGAGGGACAGGGACAAGCCCCAATGGCAGTGCCAGCCTTCCTGCACCCTTCACAGGGAGTTGCTTCAAGCCAGAGTGAAACTTCATCCCCTGGTCCTTCTCCCCTTTCCACATCTCTCCACACTGGGGATGTATTTCCACACCCGTCCAGTTGGGATGATAAATGAGTTTAGACTTTTTTCTTATTTTAAAAGGGATGAATATTTCATCACCACAGTTGTCTCCTCCACTTCCCTTTCTCCAACTGACTTTGACTCTCCCAATTCCCACCTTGGGCAAGGGGTTTCCACCCAGGTTTCAGAAGCAAGAGAACACACATGAGCTTTTCTATCTTACATTGCTTTAGAATTATTTTTTCCTCCATAGTCCAGGGGGAATGGTGAACTATTTTTAAACCAGAGCTTGGTGCGATAAGAGCCTTTAATTACTAGATAAAATGTGTGCATCAGGGTATGGAGTTTGACTCTTTTTAAGCTTCTTTAAGGGGAAAAAAGCACTGAGGTATAACATTTCACAACAAAAACTTTCTGACATTCACTGGTAGGAGCCATTTGCCTCACGGAACAAGGAGAGAGGGCAAGGGAGCAGCCCAAGGGCAAGCTGGGATGGGGCCAGTGACTGGCCACAAGCAGTTGCCCACAGCCCCCCCAGCACAGCCCAGAATTCACCACAGAACATTTGCTGGTGCCGTGGCCTCCCAGTACTGACCAGAGCACCCAGTTCATAGCCAGCTCTTGGAAAGAGCTCAGTTCTCCAAGTAAAAAACTGACACCATGCAAATGGAGAGAATTAAGGCCAACGTGGGGACAGTGTCACTGACAATTTCTCTAGAATAGCCTGGCCATTCATTAGTATCTCCACACACCTATAGCTCCCCATTCTTCACCTAAACCTCTGGTGTCACCCAAAAACAAGGGCTTCTCCTTGCACACCCAGGGCCACCAGTCTACCCACACAACTCTAGCACGGCCATATCCTTCTCATAACAGATGGCTACAGCCAAACACACCCAACAAAATGTAGGAGACAGACAGGTTGTGACCCATCCACAACCTTCCTCATTAGGAAGCAGATTTGACTCTCCAAGGAGCACCTCTGGAGTGCTCAACCACCTACCAGGTTGGCTGTACCATCCTTACCTGGAGCCTTCAGCAATTGCTGACTGAGTCAAACAGCCTATAGCTACAACAAACTATGAAGAAATCCATACCTTTCTTGAAGCACTATCAGAAGACTCTTTCTACCAGCAGCCCCCTCTCTGACTGCAGAAGTGCACTAAGAGCATCTGATGACACACATTTAGAACTCTAAGCTTGCCAAAGCATGGTACATACCTGAGGAGCACTCCTAGGAACCAGGAAACAAAGTACACACTGCAGACAAGACTAGAAACCTTCCAAATGAAGGACTATTCCTACCTCTGGTCCTTTTAAATTGGTGGGAGCCTGAGTCCACCAATGGGCCTTAACCACTCAAATCATCTTCACCTGGGATCCCACCCACATGCCCCTCACCACTGACCCAGCTGCTGCGTTTAAGCTCTGTCCTGGGGTCTGTGTGTTTGGTTTTGGTCCTGGTGAGTGGATGGAGCTTCATGGCCTCACCATGGATCTTCTAGTAAAGCATAATGTTGTTCCTCCATGGTCCAGATGCTGTTCCTTCTGGGCCATTCAGCTCTGTGGGGAGTACTATTATCCTCAAGGTCATCCCTGTTCCCATCCCACCCCGAGGACGGTGCTGGGGGGTCGTGATTTCACCTCTTCCACTTTGCAAAGCTCGGTGGTTTATTATAATTATGTTTTGGCTAGGAGCTGCAGAAGAGGGAAATGATTACGGGTTTTACAATCTCTTAGAATTCAGCGCAAGAGTCACGGAGCAGCTGTGGCTGAAATGATGAAGTATTTATATTGCTGTTTTTCTGTCACAGGTGTTTCTCTCCTGGTATAAAAAAAGATTCACTTGCATCACACTAATATGTAAGTGTGCATTGATTGAATCTATTGACACTGGGTCCCACAGCCAAGAGGAAAACCAACTTGCAGTCCCTTCTCTATTCATATATTTATAAACTCCCCACAGCTGATGTATGATATCATTATTGTGTCTATTCCACGTGCAGGATTAATGCAGAGGGGTTTATTCCACAAATAAGGTTACATCATTGTATTTTCACCGGTAGCTGTCTGTGAGGTGAAGCTGGGAGTCTTTACATAGATTTGGGGAGGGAGAGGGAATTGTTAGTATTTCCCATATTTTTTTCTGCTCCGGAAGTGGGATACATAATGCTGCACTCCCCACATATTTCTTTGCATCAAAAACCAGTAAATTTTTTGTAGGAATCATTCTGGAGTAAATCCACTATGACTGAAGGTGAGATAATTTAAGACATCATTTCAAATCCACTAATATTGATTCCTGAAGGCTTTTCCTCACCCGAGGCTACAAATCAGGAGAAATCAGGTCGGTCTCTTCTCCCAAGGAACAGGCAATGGGACAAGAGGAAATAGCTCCAGGTTGCACCAGGGAGGTTTAGATTGGATATTATGAAAAATTTAGGGGTTATTAAGCATTGGAACAGGCTGCCCAGGGAAGTGGTGGAGGTGTTTAAAAGCTGGGCAGACGTTGCACCAAGGGACATGTGTTAGTGGTGGTTTGGGCAGTGTTAGTTTGATGGTTGGACTCGATGATCTGAGGCGTCCCTTTCAACATGGACAATTCTCTGATTCTATGAAACTGATGTTGCTGCTCAAGCTTTTGAGGACACACTCATCTCTTCTTGCTCGGGTGGGTGGCATCAAGCTTCGAGGCACTCTCTGCTGGCCTGGCCATGGTTTGAGCTGAGCCTGCCAACTCCTGCCCTCTTGGAAGACCCTGATCCTCCTCTGGTGTTAGAGCCCAGGGCCCCCTGTGACCTCTGCTCTCACCATGGGGCAGATCTGACCAACACAGGAGAAGGGCACGTCCCTCAGAGCCAGCCCAAGATAATGTGAGTGAAAATGAACGTTTTCCTGACATCAAAGCACCCTCAGGGGCACTGAGCTCTCAGCTCCCCCCGTTCTCCTTGCTTGGGGGCTTGGGGATGTGCCCTCAGCACTGACCTGCTCGTCCCAGCCCTGCCAACGGGAACTGATTCATGGGAGTGGGTGGAAAGCAAAGAGGATCCGTTGGGAAGTTTTTTTTCCTCGGGATTAACCTCTATCAGAGAGAGAGAGGACATCAAAGAAGGGAAGAAAGTGGGCAGTAGGAGAACGAACATCCAAGACCGGTGATGGTGGAGAAGAAACACTCAGTGTGGAGACAGACATGACTGGAGGTAGTGAAAGGTTTGGGGGTGCTGTACTCTGTAAAAATTCACTGGGAAAAGGAGAGAGTGGTTTTACAAGTCAAAAAAAAAAAACCAAAAAAACAACCCAACTGAATATTAAATAAGCGTCTCTACTGAAAAAGCAGAATTCCTTGCAGCTTGTGCTCTGCCTTGGTGTCTCTTGTTTATCAAGGACCGTTTCCCAGCACCATCCCCTGTCAGGGATTGGGGGGTTGATCAGGACCAGCAGCAGGCTTCATCCCTCGTTCTCACCTAGTTCCCTGAAGTTTGGGCAAGATAAAGCTAAAAGTTAAGTTCAGGATGGTTTAGGAAAAGCCAAGGCTGGAGACACAAACCAAGCATCTTGAAAGCAGAATGAGATTTAGCTACAGCTGATGATCCAACTTTGAAGCAGATAAATTACTTTGCAAAAAGACTGGTACAGCCAAGCCCCTTTTCAATTACGGAAAGCTAACTCAATCAGCTCCTATTCTTTTTAAATAGATCCGCTGCGTTTAAATGAATGTGCATAATATGTGGTCCATTTATTTCCAAGAACATTGCAGTGAAAGTTGCCTTATGGATTCACTGCAAAATCCTGAGTAAAGCAAAAAAAAAAAAAAATCAATAGGAAGTATCCACCTTTCTTAAAAAGAAAAGCCATTTTTTCCCCCTCAAGTTCAATTCATTTTGCTGTGGCATTTACTGACCTTGATTAAGACACTTTCAGTGTTTGTGCAGGGGCTTTTCTTCAATCAGCCTGGCAGAAGTTTCTATTCTTTAGCCCACGGGGGTATCTACAGACTCGGAGGGACTTTGTTGGGGGCGAGGGGAAATCACAAAGCTGAAGCTCCTCTTTGCAAGCAAAGGGCAACAGCTGGTTTTTTTATTGCTGTTAGTTGTGGGGTGGAGGTGTCTGTGAATGTCCTTGCTGCCTGTATTGCAGCACCATCTCCAGATTCTGTACCCTCTCCCAGTAGGACCAGTATATACTTGGTATGGCTAAATTGGGACGATTGGTCAGCCCAGTCCAGCCTGTGGCCACCAGACCCTGCTGAGCATCCCCCATACCCAGATTTTGAGACAGTTGTTAGGATTTGAGATAAGGATTTAGTCTAGTGAAGAGAAGACTGAGGGGGGATTGGATTGATGCCTATAAATACTTAAAGGGTGGGTGTCAGGAGGATGGGGCTGGTCTTTTTTCAGTGGTGCCCAGGGACAGGACAAGAGGAAACGGGCACAAACTTGCACATAAGAAGTTCCACCTAAACATGAGGAGGAACTTCTTCACTTTGAGGGTGGCAGAGCCCTGGAAGAGGCTGTCCAGAGAGGTGGTGGAGTCTCCTTCTCTGGAGACATTCAAACCCACCTGGACATGTTCCTGTGCAACCTGCTCTGGGTGGCCCTGCTCTGGCAGGGGGTTGGAGGAGATGATCTCCAGAGGTCCCTTCCAACCCCATAGCATTCTGTGATTCTGTGATTTGGGGGCTTTGTGGGCCCAGCCATTGAAGTGTCAGTACGAGTCCCGAGGCGATGAATCCAACAAGGGTCCTGGGAGCAGAATAATCCTCTTGGTCTCTCCTGCTTAAATATTTCCCTTTGATGAGGCAAGGAAAAGAGGCCCCCAATGGTTTCTGCAGCATCTGTCACAGCAGCACCGGGCAACACTGTCTGTTGTTGCTGCTGGAGATCTGAGTGTGAGTCACCGGCGCTTTGGGAGGTGGGGTGGAGCCCAGCAGAAAGCAGAAGGCTCTGCCAGCTCCTTTTTTATCCCTCACAAGGACCAGCTTGACTCAACCGGGGTCATTAGCTCAGCAGAGAGGAGGGTTTTCATCCTTGGGCAGCTGTGAGCAGGTGCTGGAAGGCTCGGAAATGAGATGACACAAAATGCCTGTTTCTGAGGTTTATATGGAGCTGCTCGTTCCCTGTAGGTACCACCACGGGCAGGGTGGCTCCTTGCAAAGGGCCTCTGTGAAGATGCAGAACAACTGTACGGCGAGATAATGCCTTTTCTGAGGAGGGTAGGGTGTCTCCCCAAGCCAAGGGAAGAAATAGTCAAAGTACAGGACAGAACCTGTGCTTGTAGCGAGCCTGACGTTATTTGTGTACAGAGAGAATGGAAAATGTCATGTAAATGCAAAAAGCACCTGTATATTTGCTCCATCTGGCTTCAAATGATGACACACGGACCAGGCACAGGCAAGAACAGCAGTTTGCTTCGCAGAAGACTGGCTTTTCTTAAAGTGCTTTCATTCTATTTCTTTTTTTCCCCCCCAAAGTCAATCACAAGTAACTTCAGGTTGAATAAATATTTGGAGAGAAATATTTTGCTTCGTTTTTTGAGATTTCCTAGACTTGAAAAGAAAAACCAAACAACCCACAAACCCAATATTTATACAACAACAACAAAAACTCCACTTCACTTTGATATAATATTTTTCATTCTCTTCTCAGAAAAGAAGCACTAAGGAGCAAATGATTTCCTGAGATGATTTGCAACCCTGACAGCAAAGCTAAATATATATATAACACACCCCACTCAAGTCCCTGTCTATATGAAAGTCAGCTGTCCACAATATATAGCTTGTAACTAATTAAACATCGCTCCTCGGCTGTTTTAAATGAAGATATAATTTTTGTTAGTAACAAGTGCCTCATATCTGATAGGTAAAACTATCTCCATGGTTGGGGAGGATAGATATATCAGATTAATTATCAGCCAACTTACAGATTAATGTGGGAAAATGTCTACGCTGGCCTTAAAAATGTGTGACTACTTCACACTAATTGGCAGCCAATTAAATTGTGGTAAAAAGTGCCCAGAGTGGACACACTCAGAGGAAAAGAATTCACTCTGTGTGCTGTGTATGTTAATTTAAAGTCACTGGAACAGTCGTTTCAAAGCTAAGTCTCTCCCAGCGTGACTGAGGATTAATCTTCATTCCCATTCCACGGGGGATAAGTACATTGCTGTTAAACAAAGCCATTTTTCAGATTTCCAAGCTAAAAAGGAAAAAAAAAAGATTGTTATGACCTTTCTGACAGAATATGTATCACAATATTGGGTTTTAAGTGACCGCTCTTTGAAGTTTTCCTCTGGAGACTCCCCGCCAGACCTTGCGATGTAAATGGCAAACCCTGTTCAGGGGGAAGATTTCCCTCTCCCCACACTTTTCCTGTGAAAGGAGGAGAATTTCCCAAGGTCGGGGAGAAACTCCCTTCTCTTCGATGAGATTGCTCCTGCTCCTCAGCACTGAGCACCAGGATCTCATTTTTCTCATCTTGCTCAGAAAATTGGAAAGCTCAGCAGATAAAAAAGTGTGAAATAAGAATTAACAGCCAAAGAGGGAACTGTATATATTTTACTGCAAGAACTTTCTTTGGGACATTAAGGGTATTTGCTTCACCGCAAATTGTTATTATCTACAATATATGGATTTCTTTCAGACCCTTTTCTTCATTCTTTACATTAAAAAAAAAAAAAAAAAAAAAGTGTTAGTTTTCTTTTTTTCCTTTAAAAAAAAAAAAAAAAAGCGTAAAAAAATCAAAGAGAAGAAAAATATTCAAAAAAAAAAAAAAAAAAGAAGTGTTAGCTTTCATTCTTTACCTTAAAAAAAAAAAATAAAAGCGTTAGCAATGTTCTCAGCTATTGGGGAATCACTTTGTGGTGTCTGAAATTAATGTAAATTGAAATCAGCGCTTCAGGTGCTGTGGTTCTAAAGTTTTCTATGACGTGAAGCAAAGGAAGAGCTGAAAGATACTCATCAAAACGGCCCGTTTTAGCTGCATGGCTTTTTCCATTTTCAAAAGGCAGCAGAGGTGAGATTATCACAGCAGTTAAGGGAAGAAACTGAAGTTTCGTTGAGCTGGCACATCTAGATAAATTAAACCCGGCTGCCAGATGTAAATGAGTAAGAGGTGGAGACGGGGGAGGGGGGGGGGCTGCTCCCCCTTCCTGCCCCCAAAATCCCATCTCCTGCTTCCACAGGGAGCCCGGGCTAAATGTCTGGACCAAGTGATGCCTGGGCACTGGGCTGGTATTTTAGGGCAGATGATATTCTCCATCCCTGGGGGAAAAGTCCTGTTTCCATCACTATTTACTGGTGTTTTCACACCGGACAGTGCTGGGGTGTCTGGGCTGTCTGATATTCTCCATCCCTGGGGCAAAAGTCCTGTTTCCATCACTATGTTTTCACACCGGACAGTGCTGGGGTGTCTGCCCCCAAAATCCCATCTCCTGCTTCCACAGGGAGCCCGGGCTAAATGTCCAGACCAAGTGATGCCTGGGCACTGGGCTGGTATTTTAGGGCAGCTGATATTCTCCATCCCTGGGGCAAAAGTCCTGTTTCCATCACTATGTTTTCACACCGGACAGTGCTGGGGTGTCTGGGCCGTGTCCTTCAACATGCAACAAGGAGGTTAAGAAGTGAGAGTCTTCTCCAGAAGCAACACGGGCACCCTCCATCTCCTTTAGATACTTCTGTCTTTAATTTGATGCTAAGGGTTTCATTCTGATCCAGAGTTGCCTTTCTTACCTCCATGGACCAGCTGCACTGCTTCTTCCAGATGTTCACTGCACCCAAACCAACAGAAAAGAGATATTAAAACATCACTTTTCCACATGGAGAACTGCTGTCCTTCTCAGGAGGGTCTTCTGTTGACTCAGATAAGGCACAGGGATAGAGGGGGCAAAATACAAAGGGGATCCAAATGGAAATAGTTCTCATTTCCACGTTAATCTATGGGACCTGGGGCAAGAATTAGTTCAAATGTACCACGTGGTTGTGAAACACAATAAAAAATCACAAGAGTGGTTGGACTCGATGATCTCTGAGGTCCCTTCCAACCACCACAATTCTGTGATTCTGTGAAATGGCAAGAGTTTAAATAGTGCAAATCTAACACAGGCTTTGGGGTCAGGGAAAAAAATAGGTGGCAGCCTGAGTTTTCATAAGATGAAAACAGACATTTCCAGAGGAAAATTTCTATTAGGTTGGGGAGGGATGTTATGAGAAAATTACCAGTGCCAGGCAATTTTCCATTCTGAGGCATAGGAGGTTTATAACAGCCCCATGTGCTTTGGTTTAGATCATTTAGTCTGTTTTGCTAGCAAATATCACCATGTGCTGATAAGCTAAATTTCAGCAAACCTTGGTAGAGTCCGCAGGGAGCCAGGTTTATTCTGTGCTTTAACTTCATCAAAGCACGTTCTTTCTTTTTTTTAATTTTTTTTTTTTTTGACTGAAGTACTGCAAATACTTCTGATCCGGATCAGAATAAATGATCTCCCACAGCAAACACGAGCTGCAGTCCCTGGTACCTGCACCGCACCGTCCTGTGTCCCACTTGCCGGGTGCTTTGGAGGAGTTGTGATGACACATCCATCATCATCCCAACTCCCTTTTGTTCCTACTCAACATCCACATCAATTCCTCGATGGACTGAACTCACAGCAGAGTAAACTCGGGGCTTTTCCACACCAGCTTCCCAACCTGCAGCATCCAAGCTGGTTATTGTTCACCCCCACGTGCTGCGATTGGCCTTAGAAACCAGCGTAGGGGGATAAAAGGATGGAAGGCCACCTCTTCCATGGGTACAATTACATTGCTGATACTTCCACAGAATCACAGAATCTTCATGGTTGGAAAGGACCTCTGAGATCACTGAGTCCAACCGTACACACACACACAAAAGATCCCCACAATCTAGGCCACTAGAGCATGCCCTGACGTGCCACATCTACATGTTTCTTAAATCCCTCCAGAGATGGTGACTCCACCACCTCCCTGGGCAGGCTGTCCCAGTGCCTGACCCCTCTTCTCAGCAAAGTTCAAGTTGTTCATTTGGGTGGAACTGGGCAATTAAACCACCTCTGCTGGGTCTGTTGTTTCGGGAGAGCCTCCTTTTCCTCCAAGCAGCATTTTGGAGAGTTGTGACCATCCATAGATGCCACCAAGACACCTGGTCTCTGGCTCCAGCCTCCGTGGACCCGACTCACCTCCAAGAATTCAAAGGAACAACGGACCGTGGCTGCGCCACACCTAATTGATAGTGATGTTAAGAGACTGATCGTAATTTGGCCGCTAATTAAAGAAGATAGTTATTGATTTTAATGGGAGACAGACCAGACTCTCACACGTCTACTAAATAATGAGAAAGTACCGAGGGTGCTGTCAGCGCTGGGGCAATGATCACCATAATAATGTGCTGGGAAAAATGCAGCTTCCTCTTGGAAAACCTTCAACAGCAGCGAGAACTTCCCGAAAGGAGAACGGACCTTCTCTTGGCGGTCGTGGGAAGCCAACTCGTTCATTTCTCTGTAATTTACCCTTGTTCTAATAGCCCTTACAAACCCCAGAAAACAACAAATATGGATTTGTTAGGATCTCCCCACTAAGCTATATGGGTAACTGGCATTTTTAAGATGCTTATGTAAAATGTCATTCTCCTCCCCGCTCACAGCACCCAAAATTCTTAGCTTTTAGTAAAAAAAATAGTAAAAAATTCTTTACTTTTAGTAGCTTTTTGTGTGAGCTGGGGTCAGCCCTCCTCTGAGAGTACTACCTAATGCCCCAATACTCAGGAAAATAAAAAGGAAAAGACGGAGTTTCCATGAAGTGAAAGCACAAGGTCCCCTTTTCCTCCTGTCTCCTTCAGGGATGGGGATCTCCTCAGCAGGTGGTGTGCAAATACTTTTAGTAAAAAAAATAGCAAAAAGTTCTTTACTTTTAGTAGCCTTTTGTGTGAGCTGGGGTCAGCCCACCTCTGACAGTACTACCTAATGCCCCAATACTCAGGAAAATAAAAAGGAAAAGATGGAATTTCCATGAAGTGAAAGCACAAGGTCCCCTTTTTCCTCCTGTCTCCTTCAGGGATGGGGATCTCCACGGCAGGTGCTGTGCAAATATAACATAAAAGAAGGTTCCAGCCTGGTGAACTTGGACTCAACACAGGACAAGAAGCAGTATGTGGTTCCTGATGTCAGGGAACTGTAGAGGGAACATTATTTTACAGTGGTATTTGGAACTAAGTGTTTGGGTTTACAAATACCCTTCACCAAAATTTAATGCCAGAAGAGTTCTCTCAATACTCATTTTTACTTCTCTCCATTCAACTTTGATCCATTGCTCCCTTTCTTAATAGCAGAAGGGAAGGGGAGGAGGAAAGGGGTGTTCAAATTCCCCTCTGTCAAGGTCCTCACAATGTACTAAGAGCTCAAAAATCCATAAAATTGGTCATTGACTCTCAGCTGCAAAATCCACGTCCCATGCCAAGTATTACTTGATAAAAAGATAAAACCTTCTCCATCTTTATTGCCAGGGAGCACATTGATTCATTGCGGTGTTTCCCGGGAACATTTGTATTTATGCACACAACATTGACCAGCCGGGGTGGAAAATCTCTGGGCCACCTCTTTGGCCAAATGAGATATATTTTTTCAGCTGAATCACTGAGACCATACTTCGATTTTCAATGCCGGTGCTGGCAGTTTTATGACACCAGCATGTTATTTTTCCCCTCCTTTTTCTTCCCCCCGTTATACCCAGGGACATTTATTACTGTTTGATAAAAGCTGCACACCCCTCCCTTAGGAGGGGGCACTGAAGCAGGATGAGATGGCTCCTGCCTTTGTGCCTTGGGTCTCCAGAGTCGCTGGGGAAGGGCAGGAACCAGAGTGTAATCATTCAATAAAGCAGCAAAATACAGGACTGAAGGAAAAAAAAAAAAAAAAAAAAAAGCTTAGATTAAATAATTCTTCGATGTCCCTTATGTCTTCATCTATTTCTCAAAAGGCATTACGTGCAAAGCAGAACACGGTATTACTTTTTGGATTAATAGAAGAGATGAATCATCTAAGGCCATTCAACAGTTGGAACTAATATCAAGGTCCAGGTTTCGCAGCGGGCTGTGGGGGAGGCAGGGAAAAAGTTGCACAGATCTGAAGTTATTCACGTTTTGGGGAAGATCCACGTCCAGCCCCAAGGCCTGTGACTTCCTCTGAGCTCCAACTGGTAGTCAAAAATCGGAGGTTTCTGCCTTTAAAGCCTTCAAACTGAATTCTTGATCTCCTGAGCTCCAAGCAGACAGGCAGAGCATCCTCAGGGTACGCAGGGAGGGCAGCCTGGACCAAAGCACCAGTAAATTCAGTGATAACGTTAAATCTCTTTTCCAAAGAGCTGTGATTTTGGGGATGCTCATTCAGGGGGATAAAAGTCTGAGGTGGCTCCAACCCCATAAAAGGCTCTTCCCTCATGTCTCCCTGCCCTCCACCTCCAGCCCTTGCACCACCCCTACCTGAATAACTCCCTGAAGTGTCCCCGAATTGCTGGCACCAGTTTGTCCCAGTAAATTCGACTGGGAAGCCCAGGGAGGGGGGAGCTGTTTGACGCACAGTTGGGCTGTTTCTGCTGCAGAGGTGGCCACCGCGGGGCAAAGTGCTGCAGCCACCTGGGTTTAATCCACCAGCATAATCAGTCAGCATTTCTGGGGGGAAAAACCTGGAAGCAAGCCCACGGGTCCAGGACATTATGACTGACCATGAGAGGGGGAACAGAGGGAAGGGCACCCACGGGGGGTAGGAGCAGTAGAGTCCCCGGAGCGAGAAGAATTAATTGCTTACATCCCGGTCCTTCGCAAGGAGTGGAAGTTCAGGAGGAGGGAAGGATGCCCACGGCTCGCAGAGGGAAGGTGGGTAAAGCCAGGGTCACTTTTCACGGCAAAACTTCACAGAAATTAGATGACAGCCCATCCGTGCTGAGAGCTTCTCCACATCAGAGGTTTTGAATTGCAGCAGAATAATCCCGGCATCTGTAATTAGCGCTTCCATTAAATTCTCGTTGCTCTCATATTAATTTCGGGAGTTTGGAACTGTCAGAAGCATTATTAAGGGATGCCACCCTTGTCAGGAGCTGCAAATAAAAGTTGAGCTCCTGATTAAAAGTTTAGGGCAGCCCTCATTATTTCCTGCACCGGAAGAGGAGTCTTTTCGGGTTACCCTTTCAGTCAGTGCTGCTCGTCGCAGAGGGTCTCTAATTGCTCCTGCCTCAGAGCTATTTTTTTTTTTAAAAAAAAGATTATTTTCTTTTCACATGCTCCTCAACGAAGGCAAATACAAAATTTCCCAGTAGTGGAAGGAGTCACTGTGGAGTTGTCCAAATGACCCACCGAGTGGAGCAGCAGAGGCACTGGGAGGTGTAAATCCCACCTCGACTTCTATGGCTTCAAGTTGCACCAGGGTAGGTTTAGATGGACATCAGGAAACAATTCTTCACAGAGAGAGTGGTCGGGCATTGGAATAGGCTGCCCAGGGAGGGGGTTGAGTCCCCATCCCTGGCTGTGTTTAAGAACTCCTTAGACGTGGTGTTGGGGGATATGGTGTAGGGGAGAACTTTAGAGTAGGGTAGATGGTTGGACTCGATGATCCCAAGGGTCTCTTCCAACCTGAATGATTCTATGACTCTATGATTCTCCATCCCTCCTGGTCATCCCTTTGCTCTGCTGAAGCAGCACCACCCATCCCTCCTCCCACCGCCCCACGGCTCGGTCCCGCGGGGAACGGGGATTCACTGCCCCTCTCATCAAGTACCTTAGATTTGTTTCCATTTAAACCAGTTTAAGTCTTTTGGTTTTAAAACTAGACCCCGATTCCCTGGCTCTGGATCCAGCCATGTCCCAGCCCAGCCCCAGCCACGAAGGGCTGTTCAGTTTTGGGTGGGGAACGAGCATCGTGTGGTAAACCTGATATTTGCATTTTTTTCAGGCAAAAAAACTTGTTCTCCAAGGCTCTGCTGTCTACATGCAGCCTGCACACACTGAAAAATGAGTGTACAAGGTTTGGACAGGGGGGGCAGGTTGGTGCTGCCACCCCCAAGGGCAAACTCAGGGCTCAGGGATGCTGACCCAGCAGCCGTGGGGTTTTCAGCTAAATGTTCAGCAGGAAATCAAGATTCAGATGGACTTAACCCCACGGTGAACTCCTGCCACGCTCGTTCTCACTGGAAATCGAAGCCTGAAAAATCCAGGAGTCACAAAATGCCTTATTTTGGATTTGGAGAAAGGTTTCACTCCAGGAGGACGCTTTCCTTTGGAATTTATGCATTTGTTGTTAAATACAAATTGAAAACATCGTTTATATAAAAATATTCTTTTGAGGGGTTGAATAACATTTTGTTAAATCCAATTTTTCCATATTTTTCCATACGTACAGAGCGACAATTCACAGCAGTTGGGGTTTTGTTCAGTTTGGGCAGTAAACAAAGGAACGGGCTGTCAGTCCAGGGAGCTGCCCCCTGCTTTTTATTCCATCTGACGCTGAACATCTCCCAGGACCCAGTTCTCTATTCCCTCGGTTACTTTTTAATTACATTGCAATAAAATTGCAAGGAATCTAGTTTTGCCAGATGAAGCCCAGGGACTCTGTGGAAGGTGACGAGGGTCCAGCTATTTTATACACTAATTACACCAGCACAGGCCCTGGAATACTGGGCTATTTTTATTCATTCATGGGGAAAGAAAGAAAAAAAAAAGCAAAAAAAAAGCCCTTTCGACTAGATCTGAGTGACTGCTATTTCATTCTCAAAAAATAGTCAATGCACTCTTCATTTCTCAAAAACCAGCCGCCCTCTTCTGTTTCCAGGGGAGATTACCACCTTTTTTGAAATCCTAATGGATCTGCTGTTGAAATCAAAATAAAATACCATCACTTCGCCCGCCTCCGAACAACAAACCTCTATCAATAAAGCACTGCCACCTTTCTTAAAGCCTCCAAAAATGGGGCAATATTAAATAAGAGCTTGAAATCCGGGTGTGAGGAGGGGAAATTGCTGGGGATGGCTAAAAGTATGTCTGCAGTGCCATCAGGAGGTGTGAGCACAGCATGGGAAAGGGAGGCTGAGCCGCCGGGGCTGGGCAGGACGACCGTGAGGACAGATGGACGCTGGTGGACAGACGTGGGGATGATGGCATCTTGATGGCTCTGGGCACCCGTGAGAGACACCACAAGGCAGGGCCACCTCTGCAACCATCCCTCTGGTGCAGCCAGGGCTTCGGGGACTCAACCAAAGGGAATTCTGCCTCCAGAAGGTTCAAACACACACAAACCCAAGTAGTTTTCTAAGGGGCTCCAAGACTTTTGAACATTTTTGGGAGCTAATTAGGAAACCTGAATCTGCCATGGGTGCGAGGTTGGTTGGTCCTTCCCGAGCAGCACATCACAGCTCCCAGCAAAAACTGGGAAAACCAGAGCCCAGAGAGGTGGACACCAACTTATACTGGTTATTTTGGAATGATGAATTACTGTGACCCATTTCTTCCAAACCTGGTCTCAGTTCTGTATTGTTCTCCGGGGTGTTTTTTTCAGTTATTACAGCCATTCCTCTAGGGGACAACAATTAACCCCTTACTGGAGTATTTCAGGAGGGCAACTTGTGATCTCACAACGTGACTGTTCACTTGCCTCCTCTGCCCCACAAAACACATCAGGAAATGCCCAAGCTGCCCAGTCCCAGCCCTTGGAAGAAGGATCAAGGGCCTCGCTGCATTTCCATGAATATTCAGCACGGTCAGATTTGCTGCTCATGTGTTACACCCTGTATATTATTTATATCCTCATGAAATAGCAATGAATCCACTCGCCGTGCGTTCTCTTCCCCCAGAAGGACAGAGAAGATTCCCCGAGACAGAGAAATGTTGAGCACTCACCAAGAGCCCATTAAAGAAAAAGCGGTGGCTCGAAGAGGTGAAGCTGGAGCAGGTCCCCATCCTCTGCTCCCAAGGAAGGCTGGGCACAAGGATGCTGGTTAGAACTGGCCTCTCGCTGTGTACATGGGAGGTTAGAACTGGCCTCTCGCTGTGTACATGGCTCACAACGTGACTGTTCACTTGCCTCCTCTGCCCCACAAAACACATCAGGAAATGCCCAAGCTGCCCAGTCCCAGCCCTTGGAAGAAGGATCAAGGGCCTCGCTGCATTTCCATGAATATTCAGCACGGTCAGATTTGCTGCTCATGTGTTACACCCTGTATATTATTTATATCCTCATGAAATAGCAATGAATCCACTCGCCGTGCGTTTTCTTCCCCCAGAAGGACAGAGAAGATTCCCCGAGACAGAGAAATGTTGAGCACTCACCAAGAGCCCATTAAAGAAAAAGCGGTGGCTCGAAGAGGTGAAGCTGGAGCAGGTCCCCATCCTCTGCTCCCAAGGAAGGCTGGGCACGAGGTTAGAACTGGCCTCTCGCTGTGTACATGGGAATCTTCTCCAAGAAACTGAGCCTGCCTGGATTCAGGGCACCTGGCTTTGTACCCGTGCTGCAAATGAGGAAGAGTGCCCCCCCAAAACCACTACATTTCATCACCAGTTTAACTTCGTAGCAAGAGTGTGGGCATGGAAGGTCATGGACCTGTTGGAGCGGGTCCAGAGGAGGCCACGGCGATGCTCCAAGAGCTGGAGCCCCTCTGCTGTGAGGACAGGCTGAGAGAGTTGGGGGGGGTCAGCCTGGAGAAGAGAAGGCTCCAGGGAGACCTTAGAACCCCTTCCAGTCCCTAAAGGGGCTCCAGGAGAGATGGGGCGGGACTCTGGATCAGGGAGGGGAGCCACAGGATGAGGGGGGAATGGTTTTGAACTGGAAGAGGGGAGATTTAGCTGAGACCTCAGGAAGAAGTTCTTCACTCTGAGGGTGGTGAGAGCCTGGCCCAGGTTGCCCAGAGAAGCTGTGGCTGCCCCATCCCTGGAGGGGTTCAAGGGCAGGTTGGAGGGGACTTTGAGCAACCTGGGCTGGTGGGAGGTGTCCCTGCCCAGGGCAGGGGGTTGGAACTGGATGGGCTTTAAAGTCCCTTCCAACCCAAACCATTCTATGATTCTATCCACGTCCACTGCAGTTGGTGATTCAGGTTTAAAAAAGGCAATAACACATCCACTGCAATTGGTGATTCAGGTTTAAAAAAGGCAATAACATAAAGGTAGAAAAAAGAGGGGTGAAGATAGGTGGATGTACATCTCCCTCCTCAGCTTGGCTCTGGACCAGCACAGCCCCAGCATCCCCCAGTTCCTCTTTCACTTTTCCTTCCACGACCTTTCCACGCTGCACCCCTTGGCTTTCAACATTTCCCTGCTGTCTCAGCAACAGATTTCCACCCTTTGAGGGTGCCAAAGGGAAACTCTTTGGAAACAGCCTCCAAGCCCCCAAAGCAGATGAAGAGCCACCACGTGTTTAGCCCTTCAAAGGCTTCATTTCTGCAAGGTGAGGGTTTGCTGGGGTCACACAGCAGCTCCACGGATGCAAAAATGCTGCAGCCTTGATTTTGCCACAGAGCTCTAGGAGGCACCTGCTGTATGGGGTTAAAGGCAGCACTTCCAACACAGATAAATCATTTCTAATAAACAGAAATTGGAAAAGCCTCCAGCATCGAAACAATATTAAAGATTGAATCCTTCTGGGAAAGACACGTGGTGTTCGTCTGGCAAAACTGCTGCCAGCCACCTGACACTGTAATTGTAGAACATTAAGTTTTATCCCAAAACGCCAAACGTAAGCGACGCTCCTGCGTGATGTGACACGGCTTCATTTCCTTCTGGAGGAGATCTAGATCCTCCTCAGCAGCGCCTGTCGAACACAGGGTGACCTCAACCAGGCTCCAGGAAGACATTCAAATATTTATATTTGATATAAAAGCTCTGCAGCATTGAGGAGATGGGTTTCTGTGTGGAACAGGTAGCTCCAGACTGGTAAGCAGTGCTGCACTGGGCAGAGACAGGGCTCTGAACTCTTTCGTTTTGATTCCAGCGGTTCAGGAAACCCCAGGTCTGTCCAGGGAATTGTCCTGGAGAGCTTGAACCAGGCTCAAAGACTGCAGCTGCCCCCACTGCAGTCACCCAACCACGTGCTAATGACTCTCCTCATAGGGTTAAATTCGGTAAAAGACTAAAGCACTTGGGTTTTTTAGCCTTGTTTTCAAAGAGGACTTGCAATCAGATTTACAGAAACGCCACAGCGATTAATGTCTGCTGAGATCTATGAAAAACCCAAGCATTTTAAGGTGCCAAATGTTTTTAAATGATACCCACGGCCTACACCAGCCTTGTGTCTTGGCAGGGCCACAGAATCACAGCATCACAGAATGCTGTGGGGTTGGAAGGGACCTCTGGAGAACATCTCGTCCAACCCCCTGCCAGAGCAGGTCCACCCAGAGCAGGTCCCACAGGAACGTGTCCAGACGGGTTTGAATGTCTCCAGAGAAGGAGACTCCACCACCTCCCTGGGCAACCTCTTCCAGTGCTCTGCCACCCTCAAAGTGAAGAAGTTCCTCCTCATGTTGAGATGGAACTTCTTATGTTCAAGTTTGTGCCCATTTCCTCTTGTCCTGTCCCTGGGACAAAGACTGGCCCCATCCTCCTGACACTCACCCTTTAAGTATTTATAGGTGTTGGAACTTCACATTTTCTGTCTCTTAGTTTCTATTCTCATTTCTTCTGCTGGTTATTACTTTTCCCCCAGCTGGCATCCTGTAACCCCGGAGCCGTCGCGAACCATCTCCTAGAGAGCGTGGCTGCTCATCTGTTTACCACGCAGTTTGTTAATTGGGCAACCTGACAGTCCCAGTAACCACAGCTTCACTTCCTCCCAACAGCTTGAGGACACCCTTCCTTAAATCAAGACAGTGCCTTTGAAGTCAGCGAGAGGGGAAGGCAACGCTGCCTTTGTTACCACAATGCAAGTTTAAAGTATGCATGCTAATTGTCAAGACTGTTGCCGTATAATTAGCATATACAGTCTGTACCCAAATTAAGAAGAACTCCCTTGGAAGCTTATTATGTCCTAATATATACCCAGTACGTTTATGGATGTAGCTGTGGTCTGACCCAGCCGTGCATTTCTGAGAAGCTGCGTGAAGATCAATGCTAATCTAGATTAACCACGTGCCTTCCGAAATCTGTCCCACGGATTAGACACCAGGAAAGGACTGTCTCTCTCTGGAGAAACCTGCTGAGAGATACCCCCTACGCATCCACATCCACCACCTCTTGAACCTCTCCTCACACTCTGCTCACCCACCACCTCCGATGCTGCTCAGAGCTTCAGGTAGGTGGCTATATTTTGGGTTTTAAGGACTGTTGTTGTGTTTTCTGTGCTGAGCCCAGGCCAACAGGGAGCCCACCCCAAGGACAAGGGTTTACCCTGGCCCTGCTGTGTCTTGCCCTTGTGGGAAGAGAGCACAGAGGAAGGTGCCATCCCCAAGCCCTCTGCGTCCCACCTGCCATCCCTACAGCAGCTCAGCCCCAAGGGAAGGCCAACACTACCGGTCCACAGAACAGCTCGGGTCTAATTAGACCTAATTTGAAGGGTAAAACTGCAAATATGGCAGCTGAGCATCCTGCTTGGGACTGTGGGATGGGCAAAAGACAGACTGGTACTACCCACTGCTGCTCCTGTCCCTGCCTCCTTGGTTTTCTCTGCCTGGGGTCACGGCAACCTTGAAACATCTGTCTTGTTTTTATTTATATTCTTCTGCTGCCACTTTCCTTTGGAAATTTCAATAACATTCGTGAGTAACTACTCGGGGTTTGCGTAATAAAAACCTGCGCTTCACGCAAGTAAACAAACGTTAAATCAAGGTCATTAAGCAAACATTGTAAAAGCTGTCTTATTAATTACATTTCTGTGGCTGTGTGACAAGGTAAACCCCAGACAGAGGAGTCCAAACCAGCCCCCCAGGGGCATCGTGACAGAGGCCAGTCGTGAGAAAAGGCACCAGAAGCCTCCAGCTCTCGTGCCTGGGCACCCGGGCTACCAGGCAGAGTGTGTGTCCAGCAGCCCCAAATCCCACCCCCCAGAAATAAATGCAACACCCCGGAGATGAATTGCATTGTTCCTCTCTCCCAATGCAGACCTGCTAATCCAAACAACACCCCGAGTATCACTGTTACACAAGCAGCTCACCAGCTTTTACAACCACAGCCACTTGTCTGAGAGTCCCACGTATTTGGGAGTTTTAATTTCCTAATTAAGCCCAAGATGGTTTTTAACAAGTCCCTGAAGTCTGAAAGATTATTTACCCGAAATATCAGGTATTGACCAATATGCTGTCATTGCTTCTGGTGCACAGGGCTTTTGCCATTTGACTTTTCACAGGTTTTTCATCAATATATTTCCTCTTCAGCCTGGAGAAGAGGAGGCTGAGGGGAGACCTTATTGCTCTCTACAACTCCCTGAAAGGAGGGTGTAGAGAGGTGGGGGTCGGTCTCTTTTCTCAAGTCACAGGCGACAGGACAAGAGGAAATGGCCTCAAGTTGCACCAGGGGAGGTTCAGGCTGGATATTAGGAAAAATTTTTTCACTGAAAGGGTTCTCAGCCATTGGAATGGGCTGCCCAGGGAGGGGGTTGAGGCACCATCCCTGGAGGTGTTCAAAAGACGGGTTGATGTAGTGCTGGGAGGTCTGGTTTAGTGATGATGCTCCTTGTTTGTTGTGTGGGTGTCTATTTTTGTCAGTTAGGTTGACGGTTGGACAAGATGATCTTTAAGGTCCCTTCCAACCTAGAAGATTCTGTGATTCTGTGATTCTTTTCAGACCCCAGGTAACACAGAGGCTCACACAGCACCTTTCACACTGTTTCACTGCAATTAGTTAAGTGCATAGTTTGGCTTCTTCAGGTAGAAGTGACACCCCAAACGCAGCATATTTAGTTCATCATTTCTTATAACCCTACACCTTCTTCTCTCAATTAACAGCACCTCGTTGTACCTTGATACGGAGAAACAGGCCTTAGATTAATACTTATTTTTTAAACATCTTTATACGTACAGCAAACACCTGCCCAAGATGTTCTGTAGTCTCAGATAATATACCACAGATAATCTTCCTATCTCTCTTTACCCTTGTCTAATTCCACCCCCTTTAAATAGCTCTGCTCTTGTTTCAGGCAGGTAGGGAGGTGAAGCAAACCCAGCAGAAAGCGTGGCATTCACTGAAGGATTAGGCCAATAAATTCTAGGTATTATCTGTTACAGCAGCTCATTTCTGTTCCAAAACAGACAAGCAGCATTCAATCCAAATGCTTCGGGACAACTAGAAATAGGAATAGAGAGAATTGATGTGAAGTGGATGGAAATGAATACAGAAGAGCCTCAGGAACCTGCACTTTGCAAACACACACCCTCTAAAATCCTACTAAAAACTTGGGTTTTTTCACCTCTCCACTAAGATTTAATGGCAGAAGCAATAGAGAGCAAAATACAGAAGCAAAACTCTCTGCCAAGTTTCAGGATTTGCTGAAGTCCACTTCCTAACACATTGTAATGACGTTATATAAACAACAAAAATTCAACAATTATTAATCACATTGTTTCCAAAACCCAGTCATTTTCATCAGCCTGTGAAGGGGGCGGGTGAAGGGCGATGCAGCAGGGTCAGCAGCCTGGCATTTAAAGGCTTTGGATTCAATCTTCGTTTTCAACCACAGACTTTCTGGGCAAATCACTTATTTTTTCCCCAAACTTTACTTTCTCAGCTGTAAAACGTTGCAAGACAATTAAGCGAGATCCTTAGACACCAGGGTAATTGGAGAAGCAGAAGGAGGGCTATCTATGCTTTGAAATCATACAATTAGTCTTAGATTTTCATCTATTTTTTTTTATACTATTTCATTTGCTGCCTAATTTAACAAATGCCTGTGAATTAGGCAGGGGGGCGCAGGGGACACGTCCCTGTTCACAGTCACTTTCTACACACTCAGAGCTGTGCCTCCATGGCACTCACATCCCCAAATGTCCTGTGTGTGCCACCAGGACACGGCCACCAAGGCCAAGAGCTCACTGCAGCACCAAGGGTGGGCAGAGTTTCTCTCTCTCACCTGGGTTGAACCCAGCAAAGTGCCCATTTTCCCCGCTCCAAGGCTCCAGTTCAGAACGTCCTTTCTGTTTGGAAAGTCATTTACGCTGCATAAGCATCTGCTCCTCTGGAGCCCTCAAGTAATGAAAGAGGGAAAGAGGATGCTGGCAAAAAAAAAAAATAAAAAATGTGCAAGTGTAAGGATCAGGCTCAGCTTGTCCCCACCTTTGTAGAGTTAGAGTTGAAAGTCAGTCCGTGGTCAGCCTGGGGCTGCTCCAGAGCTCGTGATATCTGCTCAGGGGGAAAGCACAGCTCAAAACCTTCTGGTTCCCATCCTTTCAGATGCTCTCCCAAGCCCTTCTGAAGCCAGAACAGTTCAGAGTAACAAATTCTACCCTGGACTATACTCCTTCATCAGCACATGAAAACTTATCACTCCTGCAGTCACCCTCAACACTCAGCTAAAATCCATTCAGTCCAGCCATACCACGAGCAGCAGCAATACCAAACACTAAGGCTCTACAATGATAAGAGCAAGATGATTTATTATATACTGAAGAAAAAAAAAAAAGAAAAAAAAAAGAAATCATTTTCATCAACTATTCCCTCACGGGGGGTCAGTACAATATAAAGAAAATAAGGACAAATGTACAAAACCAACCTGACAAGAAGGCTCTAGATGAAACACGGTCAAAGCACTTGCAAATGATGTTGCTGGACAGATGCAGAAGGAAATTAAATCAAGTCTTTTTTCCCCTGCAAAACACCGTCTGAAAAACTGATTTTATTTTTAAAAAGTCACAGTCCTGCCTTTACCTGCAGATTCTTCAGATAAAAAGATCCAATTTTAATGGTGATACATCGTTTAAAGGAGAGGTTCCTGAAACTAGCGTTTGACCACATTCATTTGAAAACAGATTTTACTTTCACTTCCAATCTCACACGGATGGCAAAGAAGCCAGCCCAGCTCAAAACAACAGAGCTCAACCACTAACTTCAAAGAAACCAACTCCAGACTTGTCCATTTTCCATTAATCCTTTGGCAACCACGGCATTTGTTTTTCCATAACTGGCAACAGCCGTCCATCTCATCCAGAGCATCCTTGTATACAAGGCGGTAAAATTTAACAAAAAAACCCCACCCACAAAACAAAAAAACCACATATCTGAGAAAACATCAGCAGTATGAAATTCCTGAAGGGCTTCAAGGTTTGCTCCTACTCAACTAAAGTCAAGGTACTTCAAATTATTTCAGCTGGAGCAGGACAAAATCCTTACAGAATCAGATACATATTCCTCAAAAAGCAAAACCTTAAGAGTGTTGTAACCCAAACACAGAAGTAAAAGAACAAATTTTAGCAACGTACCTTGCCTGGCCTTAGCCAATATAATATATTTCGTGAGGATATTTCATTTACTCCTGACCTGGGCAAGATTCCCTTTGATTACAGTGAGAATATTACTTAAGAATCGTAGCAAAAGGACATCATGCATTAATAAGCTAAAATATGGATCCTTGCATATGGCATTAGCTTTCCCTTCTAATGCCCTAGAATGGGCACCTAGAAAAGGAAAAAAAGACAAGAAGCTTTAGAGAAAAAAAATCTGCATTTTCTTACACTGATGCCCATCCTAAGCAACTCCACAGAAGTTTTTCAGGGTTCCTTTTGATGTACATGAAGAAAACAAAAAGTCAAAAGTAGACCAGTGTTAGGCAAGATAATAACACATTTACTCATTAGTACAGAATGCAAAATAACAGCTAATGCTTAATACAAACAAAATAGTATCACTTTCATACTCCTCACAAATACATGGATTCCACACAGTTTACTTCCTCGCCTTAAAAGAAATGCTTAAATGTAATATGAACTTCATATGTCTCTAAAAATCTCATTCCAAGTTACCAAAGGAATCATTGGAGGAAAAAAATAAAACAGAGAATATTAGAAATGGACATTTAAGTGTGAGTTGCAAGGAAATACCCACTTTGTTTGGTGTGAAAAGAAGCAAAGCTGTTCTGGGGTAGGTTTTCTTGTTTGGGGGGTATTATTCATCAAGGGAAAGAAAACAATACATACAGAATCATAGAGTGGTTTGGGTTGGAAGGGACCTTAAAGATCACAGAGTTCCAACCCCTGCCCTGGGCAGGGACACCTCCCACCAGACCAGGTTGCTCAAAGCCCCCTCCAACCTGCCCTTGAACTCCTCCAGGGATGGGGCAGCCACAGCTTCTCTGGGCAACCTGGGCCAGGCTCTCACCACCCTCAGAGTGAAGAACTTCTTCCTGAGATCTCAGCTAAATCTCCCCTCTTTCAGTTCAAAACCATTCCC
This sequence comes from Calidris pugnax, assembly GCF_001431845.1. Lineage (NCBI taxonomy): Eukaryota > Metazoa > Chordata > Aves > Charadriiformes > Scolopacidae > Calidris > Calidris pugnax. The sequence continues at coordinate 5,141,799 of NW_015090811.1, forward strand.
CCCTCATCCTATGGCTCCCCTCCCTGATCCACAGTCCCTCCCCATCTCTCCTGGAGCCCCTTGAGGGACTGGAAGGAGCTCTAAGGTCTCCCTGGAGCCTTCTCCTCTCCAGGCTGACCCCCCCCAACTCTCTCAGCCTGTCCTCACAGCAGAGGGGCTCCAGCTCTTGGAGCATCTCCGTGGCCTCCTCTGGACCCGCTCCAACAGGTCCATGTCCCTTCTGTGTTAAGGACTCCAAAGCTGGACACAGAGCCCCAGGTGGGATCCCACAATACCACAGTAGAGGGGTAGAATCCTCCCCTCACTCTGCTGGCCACACTTCTTTTGATGTAGCCGAGGACACAGTTGGGTTTCTGGGCTGTGATCGCAAGTTGTTGGCTCATGTTGAGCTTCTCGTCCACCTCAAGTTGTTGGCTCATGTTGAGCTTCTTGTCCACCAGAACCCCCAAGTCCTTCTCCTCAGGGCTGCTCTCAATCCCTCCCCTGGGAGGGGAAAACATTTTCACAAATATAATAAATACCTGTTCTGATCCAAAAGCAAAGTGCAATGTAAAGTTTTCTATTTAAACAAAAACAACCTACAGATTAATGCCTTAAATATTAACAAATCAATTAGTGGTCAGCACAGTAAAATAAATATGAACACATTGATTTATATTTCGTTTCTAGCAGCAAAGGTCATTAACCTACTGGCCAATGTGACAGCTTCTCAGAAGTCCTGTTTCTTGGGTTTGGTACTTTGTTTAACATGAGAAAAAAGATTCAATGGGTCTGGAAAGTGGTACTACAGCCGTATGGTAGTCTCTCCAGCCCCACAAAGTGTTTGCAGTAAGTGTTTTGAACACTGATTTGGAGAACAGCTTTCATACAAAAAATAAAATCAGCATCCACCCGGTTCCTCACGCTGGCAAGTGTGAGTTTGGATTGGCCTGAACCCTCGTGATATTAGGGAGGTGGGGTGTTCTCTCTTTGCAGTCAACTATTCTCTATGCTGGAGGGAGAGCAGGAAGATCACAAACTATTAAGGCTGAAGAGGGAGAAGCAAGATTGGTCACATGTAGGGAAGGGCAGGGCACTGGGGCAAAGCAAGTCTCAGCTGCTTCTCCCTGCAAGAAACAGCTTTCCTCCCATGTAGGAAACCTGTCCTACTCTCATCACTGGGGTCTCACTGTCTGTTTTATACCTGCTATAATAAATTCTCAGGAGGATGACATTCACTTGTTCTACTCCCTTGAACAAAACAAAGCAGCTCCAGGTCTCTCTGTTCAGGGCAGGCTCCAGCCATTCCTCTACACCAGGCTTGGCTCCATGCAGAGAGGAGCCTGCAGGAACCCCCACCTCCCTGGCACACCCTGGGGTGCTGCAGCACTTTCGTGCCAGGAGGCAACAGCACATGGAGCAAACTGAGTTTTGACACCTCCAGCAGTCACTGGAAATGCCAAATGTGGCCAAACAATCGCTGGGCTGGGAGCAGCAACCAAAGGAAAGCAGGGAATGGTTGATTTTAGGGACAAACGAAAGCAGACAAAACTGCCTTCTTGGTCCTAGCAATGAGCTAGACAACACCAGCTCCTACAGCTCGTCCAGCTCTTCTCTTACAAAGTGTTGTTTTTCTGCTACTAATTGCAGCCTGTGGGAAATGCCACGCTTTAATTTACAGCAGGAGGGATGTTTAACCACAACGTGGGGATGACTCCGGTGAAACACACCGTGGGTAAGGCTCATCCAGCTCCCTCTCTCCCTGCACAGCCACCTCAGACAAGGAAAATAAAAGGCAGAACACAAAGAGAAAAGCAGAGCCCTTCTTTGACTGCCAAAGACGAGGGGAAAAGGCAGATGAGAGATTTTTTTTGCAAGGGGAATGTTCTTCAAGGCCACACAGAGGGTAAGCCAGGGGCAGGAAAGCGCAGAAGAAACAGGCTGTTGAGACTGCTCAGTGAGTGCTCTGCAACCTGGGCACCCGTCCTCCTGCCGTCCAACGTGCTCCAGTGCACAAACCCCATTTAACTGGTCTTTGCACAAGGGAGGGGAGGGAATCCCATCCGAGATGGGATTTAGGGAGGTGATGATGATTTAGGAAGGCTGCCTGAAGGTTGTACCCGATGCTCCGGCAGTTAAAGGCAACAATATTCCATTTCTGAGGAGCAGCCAAGTGCACCAAACCTTTCTGAGGTGGACTAGAAAGATGACTAAAAACCATCTGGATTTTTTTTTTGTTGTTGTTAGTTTGCTCGTTTTCCATTTTTTAAGGCAAGAAGAAAGTCCTTTTGAAAAGCAAGAGGTGGGATCAGAATGGCAAAAAACAGGGGTTGGGGGGAGCTACCTTCAACGTTATGCACTAGGTAAAACTTATCCCTGGGAAAATGCTACTGAAACCAACAGAGCTGCATCTAATTCAACTTACTGCCTAAAAAGGAGTGAGGGACAAGCTGTGATGCTTCCTTCACCCCCTGGCTGGCCCTGCCACTGAAGTTGAGGAAGCTGTACGGGCGTACGGCTGTAGCAGCGCAGTGGGGACTCGGGGCCAGAGGAGGTTACCTACGTCCTGCACTCACCACCAGAGCCACCACCTGAGAAACACTGGGAACTTGATTCCAACCCACAGCACCTGACATCCACCCAAACGAGCAGAAAAATACATGGCAGCCCTACTTCTGCTCTTCGTCTTCTTTCTACTTTTGCTAAAGAAAATAAACCAGACACACACCCTTTGGGTTCGTCCACACTTAGGAAGCTGCTCAACAAGTTCCATGAGTACTTCTGCTTGGCCAAAAAGCTGTTACTCAACAATCATCACCCCTGACATTTATATCCTACCTAACTTTGGATTTTTGATGGTCCCTAAAACACTGAAATTCACATAGAGGAATGGAATTAAAATCCATTTGCAGATGGGAAAAGAAAGGGGGGGGGAAATTAATCATATATTGGTAGCTCTAGTCTAAAGGAGCTTTTCACCTCTCCTCTATAATACCCATTGGGTTTTGTGCAGGGAATGGCATGGAAGTGGGACACACTGATATCTGTTCCCAAAGGTCTGGGGAGCCCTGCTCTCCCAGAGCAACAGAGCTGCAGGCCAGAGACCAAGGCTACAGGCCAGAGATTGGTGCCTGCTCTCTTCTACATCAGTATGCAAAGAAATCACAGCTGGCAGCTCCTTCCAACCTCTTCTCAACCCTACTCAAGTCTAAGGCAGAATGAAAGCAGAGTACATCTCATCTGAGCAGGTTTGCTTTCCAATTCACTTCATTAAGTCACTGAGACCCGCAGAGACTCTCTTCAGGGAGATGAGCTACCCTCTATGGTGCATTAAGGTGCTCAGCCAACAACATTAAGAATCTTTTTTCATGGCTAACTGGTAGAAGAGAGTATTTCTGAATGGGGCTAATCAGCTGACAGCCAATGTCTGATGTTCAGAATGAAATCTGCATCGCAGAGGAAGTGGTAAGAGGCACGACTCTCCAAGGAGGAGAGGTATGCACAGCCTTTCTACAAGGACGTGGAAAGAACTTAACTCTGGGCTGTAACAGGGGCCACAAGCAGCAATTTGTGGATGAGTACACCACCTAATTCACACATTCACAGGCCCCTTTCCTGCCCCTCCTTTAAAAGCTGCCCAGAGATTCAGTCTGCTGTCGGGAGGCATTGTGGAGCGCTGCTCTGCGGTGTGCAAAGAGGGGAGTGGGCTCTGCACATGGTCCACCTCGTGTGGTAGAAGGACAGAAGTTCCCAGCACTTCTTGGGCTTTGCATATTCATGCAGAAGGCTGGGGAGAAGCCAAAAGTCCTCCCCCCGCCACTCGATACAACGAAGAGCCTTAGCTAATTAGCAAACAAACATCGAAAACACTTCATGTCCCGCACAGCGTCGTCGTCCTGCCAACTATGACAGAAAATAAATCTAACCATACCGTTAAAGTTTGCAGGTGTGACACGTATAGCTCGAGAGCAATACTCCTATCGAATGGAGCACAAAGCAGGGCATGTGGCAAACAGCAGGCGAGAGAGACAAGCTGCTCTAGTTGCAAATTACTACCGAGGGCGGCGCGTCATTGTACGTAGCCGAGGTTCTCCATCTCGTTCCTGTAGCGCTGCTCGGACACCTTGCTTTTATGCTGTTTGCTCTCTAAGTGCTGCCTGAACTCCATCTCCTCGCTGGCCCCTGCGTTGCACATGGAGCAGTAGAACTGGCCACTGGGGGTGACACACATGGCCAGGTCCCGAGGAATCCTCTGGCGGGAGCGGGGGTTGAAGTAAGGACCTGAGGAGACAACAGAAAAGCCTGTTTTACCTATGAGAAAGAAAGGAAAAGCTCAGTGACAAGCTCTAAGCCCAACAAATGTTTAAAAATATTAGCTTCTTTAACCGACTAGAGCCTGAACCTTATTTCCCCACGATTTCTCAAGTGAGAAAGGAAGTCAGGAACAGTGTGGCGAGTAGGGCCCGAGAGGGGATCGTCCCCCTGTACTCGGCACTGGTGAGGCCTCACCTTGAGTACTGTGTCCAGTTTTGGGCCCCCTACCATAAAAAAGACATTGAGGTGCTGGAGCGGGGCCAGAGAAGGGCGACAAAGATGGTGAGGGGTCTGGAGCACAAGTCTTATGAGGAGAGGCTGAGGGAGCTGGGGGTGTTCAGCCTGGAGAAGAGGAGGCTGAGGGGAGACCTTATTGCTCTCTACAACTCCCTGAAAGGAGGGTGTAGAGAGGTGGGGGTCGGTCTCTTTTCTCAAGTCACAGGCGACAGGACGAGAGGAAATGGCCTCAAGTTGCACCAGGGGAGGTTCAGGCTGGATATTAGGAAAAAATTTTTCACTGAAAGGGTTCTCAGGCATTGGAATGGGCTGCCCAGGGAGGGGGTTGAGGCACCATCCCTGGAGGTGTTCAAAAGATGGGTTGATGAAGTGCTGGGAGGTCTGGTTTAGTGATGATGCTCCTTGTTTGTTGTGTGGGTGTCTATTTTTGTCAGTCAGGTTGACGGTTGGACAAGATGATCTTTAAGGTCCCTTCCAACCTAGAAGATTCTGTGATTCTGTGAGATGCAGATTTACAGGGGTGTAGCACACAGGGGAGTGGTACTTGCTGGTATTTTCTAAAGCAGCAGAGTGGGCTTAGTGCCCTGGTCTTCATAAGAATCAATAGGGCTTTGAAAATTAGGAGCTAATCATTCAAGTGATGAGTCAAATCTTTTTTTTTTTTTCTTAAGCCTTCAATTCTAGAATTAGAACCGTCTTTTGACTAGAATAAGCTGCCTCAGTTTAAAATAATCACAAAGTGGTATTTGATAGAACTTTACAAGATTTATCTTTTCCACATAACAGCGGTTATGTGGAAAAGATGGAGGGGAACAGATTTAGACTGGAGATTAGGAGGGGGTTCTTTACTGTGAGGGTGGTGGAGCACTGGAACAGGTTGCCCAGGGAGGTGGTTGAGGCCCCTTCCCTGGAGATATTCAAGGAGAGGCTCGACGAGGCCCTGGGCAACCTGGTCTAGTTGGGGGTGTCCCTGCTGACTGCGGGGGGGTCGGACTAGATGACCTTTGGAGGTCCCTTCCAGCCTGGGCAATTCTATGATTCTATGGTTACAATGACATGATTAAACCAAGCTCCACCAAGCATCAGGGTTTCAGTTAATACGTGCTCATAACACAACTCAAAATGAAAAAGAGAAACATATTCTGGGCCGGACACCATAAAACACACTTTAAATCATAGTAAAGAGGCGAAGTTAAGTGTCTAATACCTGAGGAAGGACTCTACTCTAGGAACAGATGGTCTTAGAGGGAGGCTAACGTGCTCTCTCACTCTGGTCATGGGAGCGCAAGCACAGGTCGATGTGCTACAGTAGGAGTCAAAGCACCTGGCCGCTTGCCACGAAAATAAAGCAGGAAAATTGTCACCACTTAGAGCAGCCTTAGAGACGGGCAGATGGTAAATTAAGTTACAAACTGAGAAACTGAACTCACAAGCAGGCTGACAAAACAAAGCAACTTTAGCAGCCGGGAAAAAAAACCATGCAGACGTGAAGGATCAGCAGAGCTAGGACCAGCTCCTTTCACAACCTGTCTCTGCTAAAAACAGACCTCAGAAACGGAAGAAAAACAAGCCTGTTTATTCATCGTTATTATCCCAACTATAGAACAGATGCAAGCTCCCAGTTACCTGTGTTGTTTTGAACTGTATACATATTTCTTCTGTTCTGCATCATCTTATATTCGTTCCCTTCTTTCCTTGCCCTTCGTTTGCCTAGTTCCGACGCATCCCTGAAGATGAAACAAAGATGAACAGCTACAATTCAGAGTTTTCTGAGAAAAAAGACTGCCACATGCTTTCAGCCTGAGCGTGAAGTTGAACAATACCTACGAGAACGAGTTATTCTGTGCTTCTGCAAGACGCAGCCGTTTGGCATGATTTTTCCCTTGGTAGTGAGCCTGGGCCACAGCCGGAGAACTAAAGGAGGCGTCACAAAGCTTGCAGTAATCATTCTCCGTGGCCAAGATCACTCGGCCACCTGGTTTACTGGATCCCATCTAGCAGCAAAGGGAGAGACAGCATGTGAAATACAAGAAGGTTAAATAGTTGAAATGTTTGAATCACAGGGACCGAGACCAGCATCGTCATCATCAGGCAACAAGAGAGCTGGGATTAGAGCACATGGATTAGGAGACTGACAAGTGCTCCCCAAACCATTCTTACAAGAACTTCATTTTCCCTGCCTCATCCTCCAGGAAAATCTACAAATTCCTTGAGATCTAGGCAAATCCCTGGCCTCAGATGGAGAGGAAAGCAACCTGAACAAACCCTCGGTACCTCTGCAATAGCTACAGAGGCTTGCTCACCTCACAGTGATGATTTAACTCTACTCCTGACTGCTGGGACCTGATGACCAGTGCCTTTACCACTGAGGAAGACCCACTGAAAGGTAAAGGTGGTCCTCTCTCCTATTTACAGCGTTCCTAATCTCTCCACAGCACCCTGTCTCTACTCAGCTCCCTGAGCACAGTAAGAGATCGAGGACACAGAGGCAGAGCTGCCAAACCTCTGATCCTTACCCTGTAGGTAGGAGGATACCTGGATCAGGACTTCAGAGGAAGGACCCAGCCTCACAGGCTGCCATATGAGGGATACCCAGCCTCTCTAGTCAGACCACACACCAATTGGGGCAGCAACCCCGTCTCCTCGGTGCGTATCGTCCAGAGAAAAGTGCTCTGTAAACAGTGCAGCAGCAGTGATTCATACAGTCATGTCACTGCAGCACTTGCCAACTTCAGTTTCTTTCACATCTCCTTTGATATTTTTCAAGCTTAACAGACACACACACAATTCTGACTTTCTGTGTTATAACATGAACCCTCACACGGCCCCGGAGTAGTGTTTTTATTGCTGTAGACCATTTTCTCCATTATAAAATGCATCAGAAGCCCTAGCAGGTACAGTACCCACGTCCCATCACCTAGGACTGGACCCCACACCCTCTTGATTCCGTTCTGTGAGACTCAAAGTCAATTTACATGGGAATGAGTCTCCCTCTGCCGGCTCCGACCGCCTGGGGCTCCGACCGCCGCTTACAGCAAAAGCTCTTTGCTTTTCTACAGACAACAGAGCCTGATGCTTTGGGAAACGACAGGCACAGCTTCCATCCCAGCTGTGGTTCCCTGCACAGTCACATGCAAGAGCTGTTAAGTCCCGTGACAATCAGAAGTGATGAAGAAGAAAGCAAAAATCATCTCTTTTGCCTTTAATGTGCCTGAGACAGAATTAATCCGGATCACAGAGGGACCCATCCATTCATGCTACACACAGCAATGAACGCTGCAAAAGGAGCAACAAAAGAGGAATTAGATAACAGCCCTGGGCTATGTGTGTAGGAGCACCTAAGCACTTTTTTCCATGTAGGCTTCCCTCACACAATGGAGGGATGATTGTGCAGAGTGGGCGCCACACCCTCGCGTCCAAATCCAGCTCCAACAACCGCTGTTTTATACCTGCCCTTAAACAACCACCATCAGCAGTACATCAGACTTAGCTAGGAATCAAAGTTATTTGCCATACACAAATAGAGCATTTCAAGTCCAATATTCTGCTGCAAGGGCAGATCGATATCTGTGGCTTCAAAGGAAAGCAAACAGCACACAACAGGCCTTTTCCACCAGCCTGTACCACCAGCAAGGAAAATTCTTTCCCAACTCCTCCAGTAATCCTCAAAGGGTGGGATCTAGTTATTCTTTTTGGGGGGCCAGGGTGACACGTAAGCAGCATGATCTCAGACACCTTTCCCATGCCTTACCTGAGCTGGAAGGGAGACAACCTGAGGTGGGGCAGGCTCAACCGAATTACTCATTCTGGCAGGTGCCGGACAGCTGTTGGCAGCATAGTAATTTCGGAGTTTCTTACTGTGGTTTTTACCCTGAAAAGAGAACCCAGATTAATCAAGGTCCTAACAATAGTATCTTAGGCTGAAAGGAAAAGGATTCAGAGACCAAAACGAGAAAGTGGCCATGAAGATGGTGCCTCAGGTAAAGGAGCTGCCACTCAGAAAATAACACCTCTGAACTTGCGAGATGCTGGCATCCCCCCTTTTCTCCAAAATGCTCATCACCTAGCCCAATCAGGCCTCATTTTTAATTTATTTTCTCAAATCAGTAAGGTTACAGTTAGTTCCTCAATCTGCTCCTATTTCACTTAACAATAGCATTTTGTATTCTAAACATGAAACATTAACTGCTTTGCATAGCTTTTTGATCAGCCTGAACACACACACACACACTTCTTTCCAGGAGGTTGCAAGCCTGAGTTAAAACATGAGATTGAATCTAAAAAACCCTGCTTTGTATTTTTTTTTTCCCTTGGACAACATATACTATAGTTCTTTTTGGTGTTTTGAAAATGTGATAGAGCTACAGGAGAGTATGCACTATAGATGCCCTTCTGCCCCCTCATGGCAGAAATACTGCAAAAATTAGACATTTAAGTGCAACACTAATTCAGCATACACCTTCACTGGCAAGATACCACTTTTCCAGGGCCAACAGCAAATCTGAGATCTCTGTCTGGTGTCCTGAGGATATTGACAACCACCCTTTTGGATCTGGTGGCAGAGAAAGTTAAAATCTCCAACTGTCACACAAATATAGCGCTAGTAAGAGAGGCTACTAGTAAATAGTGTAACACATGACTGTGAAATACCCGATGTCTCAGCAAAGAAGCATAAGCAAACAGCCCTGAACCCATTTAGACAAGTCAACCAGACCAGCCTGAACAAAATTAATTGGCTCAGCTGATGCTGTCCAAAGCAGATGAGAGAAAGTTTGCATAAATAGCCCCATCAGCAGACCAATCATGTGCATAACCTCAGGAAGGAGGCAGTGATCAGCATGTGGCAGCAGCTCCCTTTCCCAACTGCACTGCTGGATCCAGCAGAAAACATCTGCCCAGGTCTTATAAAATCACATCTGTGGAATCAGACATTCTGTTTTACTGGATGAGGGTACAGGTAGAAAATAGATTGCATAAACTAAAGGAAAATTATGAGCATCTGTCTTTTCACCCATGCCATCTTGGTACTACTTCTCTGTCCCTGTGGGCAAAGTTTTCACAGCACACTCCAGTGGTGACACCTTCAATGAAAGCCCTGCAGCATGTCTGGACGACCAGCAAATTCAAGCAAGGTGAAGATATGTCTACAGAGCAGTTCTAGCCACAGCTTCCAGTCCATTAGAGGGTGCAGAGGTAGCTTCAGATGAGCTAACTCAAATGCTGCTGCTGCTGGTGTGCAGCCACCTCAACGTAGCACTCAAAATCCCCTTGAGAAGCCAAGTTAGTCCTCGTGCAGGAGCCCACACTCTGCTCTGTGCTGCCACAGCAACGCTACTGGCAGTGGGTACCTCTACAGAAGCTGCAGAGGTAGAAGCTCTGAAAGCTGTGCCTCCTGCTCCTCTCCTTACCTGGTAATGAGCCTGGGCTTGTTGTGCTGAATTCAGAGTGACATTGCAAAGCTTGCAGCACAGGGGCTTACATAGTTCCTCCAGCATAGGGTCCTGCTCCACCACCTTTGCAAGCTCTTCTTCTTGTGTGTGATGAAAGGATGGCCCCAGTCCGAGAGATTTTGGTGGGGACAGTGGTGAGCTGGCTCTTGGCCTTGTAGCCACTGACATAGGAAGAGATGAAGGCTGCTCAGGATGAGGAAGAAGTCCTGCTTGCTGTAGAAGAATCATTGGCCAGGAAGACTGTGGGCATGCTACTTCTGAAGGATGAGGAGTCTTCTTCAGATCTAGAGCAGAGAGACACAAATGCTGAAATAAGCAGCGCTAACAGGAACACTGACAAGCCAGGGGACAACTTCTGTACCTTCACTGCCTCTACTTTATGCCTTTTCACAATGCCAAGCAGGATAAAGTCAGTTTATAACACTCTAAACAAATATTACAGTAAGCAGAAGAGTGGGAATCAACCTGAGAACACCTTGTTGTACACAGTCAGCTCCCAAGGGCTCTCCTCCATGGTCTTGTTGAATGACCTTGAGTTAGTTCTCCTGTTTCCTGTGCTAACTAAAACTGATGCAACATTTAAAGCTGTATCTTCTTCTGCAAAATGAAGAGCTTATCCCATATTAACCTTTATTCAATTATTTCTTGGTTAATTCGAGTTCTTAGAAGTAACCCTACATTACCAACAAGGGGTTCCGAGAGGCTTATTTAATTAAAGTTTATAAATCACATCTAAAGCCTGGATGAACATTCCTAGAATAATGCAGAGCAGTGGTATTATGAATCGAGGCACAGCTACTTTTGTTAATGTCATATTAGCTTCTTATCATAACAAATCCTATTCATGGCTATGCCAGGATGGAGAGAAGCACTATCTTGGCCTTTGCAGATCACTCCCAGCCAGGGCCGCGTTGGTTGCCACCATGTTTACGCTCTGGGCTTTGCTCGTTTAAGCAAAACACTGAGCCACATCTATATTTTAAAATAACACTTCTGGAAAATCAGGGAAAAGTAAATTAAACACCACCTTTGTTCCTGAGTAGCTTTTGAAAATAGAATTTGACTTCAAAGGCATTTAGGAACCTGGAGGAGCAGATAGCATTTATCTGGGATAACTTCTGGGATTTTCAATCTGCTAAAATTAGCAGGAGATAAATACCTTGCTGCATTCAAGCTCTGGAAAATCCCAGTTGATGCCTGCATTTTTAGGTACTGTATTACCTCTGAAAACCTGGCTCCAGAGAGGTCTGTGTTCTCTTAGGAAAAATAAAAAATAATTTAAAAAAGAAGAAATGCAAGAAAATCAGTGGGACTAAAGCACTCAGGTGACACGAGCATTTCTGAAATGTTTACCTCTAAAAACAGATTTCCAAATAATACAAGACTGAAGACAATTTAGTTACTACTAGTAACTAAAGGTAAGGAAAAGAATAATTTTTTTTAAAAAAAAAGAGCACGCATTGCCGTGGGGATAAGCTTTTAAGATAGTAATAGAGCTGCCAGGAGTTTTTCTGTTTTTAAATAGCCCTCTACCATCAAGGCTCTGAGAAATTCCAGGAAAACTAAACCTAACATGATGTGACCGTAAAAACCAAAATCAAAACCACCGTCATGAAAACTAACTGACCCAAGATGAAATGGAATCCCCAACAAAGGAGGGAGCCGGGACACAGGCCCATCCATCAGCAGTGTGGATGCTGTGGTGTTACCTAACTGCTCTCCAACAGTCAGCATGAGCTGTCCTGGTTAAGCAGAACTGTGGACAAAGATTTTGCTACCTTTAATTTCCTCAGCTAGCACTCTGTAGACAGCCTAATTGATCTCAGTGATGCTACTAACACAACAAGTTCATATTCGTGATGGTTAAACACATTACAACGCAGGCCTATCGAGGCAGCTTAGATCAACGACGCGAGCAGGTAAGCATGCCATCCATTTTCAGAGTTTTATTTCACCACCATAATGGGCCTTTTACCTTAAAATGGGAGTAAATTAGAGCTGAATCCTTCACGGAGCAATAGAATGAGATCTACAGTAAGTGGCAGTTGGGATCCATCTGCTTAATTTTGCATGAGCCTTTGTTGCATCAAGTCTTCCATACGCAACTGTCATGGATGGGGTTTGTCATATACCAGAGAGGACACAGTGCTTACAGGATCTGCATCCCCAGGGGAAAAGGATAATGTAATATTCTTAGAAAAATCTTTAACTATGAGGCTATTTACTGTTCCTTAAAGCAAACAGTAGGCTGAAGATAAAATTAAGGCTGCACGAGCACTTTTAAAATTAAAACTTCCTGGGCTGGCATATGCAACTGATTTTCTTCTAATGGTCATCTTTCATCATTGAAATCGCTCAAATTACACTGATTTATCTCTTACAGATCTTATTTAAAAGGAAAAAAGCATCACCGGTCCAATTCAGCTTATTTACATGTCACTTTAGCCCTCCACTGCTGGTTGCTACAGAGACTCTGTCCAGAGGAAGGTAAAAGGACATCTTTGACTCCTCCTTTCCCTTCACATGACAAGCTGCAAAATCTTTACACTACAAAACAGCAAAGGAATGAGGAACCTCCATCATCAAGGCCCCATAACAGTACAGCCTGAAGCACAGCAAGGACCTACAGCTCTCCAGGGTGAGCTGAGGAGACATTCTGCTTCAAGACAGTATCTCTCAGATCTCAGCCATGCCTCCTTATCAGCAAGGATGTACTTCCACTGGTGCCAGTTGTCCTCAAGTGGCCGTGAGGGAAGGAGACAGGCACACAGCCCTCTTCACTGTTTCCAGATTGGGACATCTCAAGGGCAGCACTGAAAGAGGAGACCCAGCCTCCATGCCCCAAGTACCACAGCCTGGTAGGACCCAGGCACTGCTGGTGGCACAGATCACAGAATCACTGAATGGTTTGGGTTGGAAGGGAACTTAAAGATCATCCAGTTCCAATCCCCTGCCCTGGGCAGGGACACCTCCCACCAGACCAGGTTGCTCCAAGCCCCCTCCAGCCTGGCCTTGAACCCCTCCAGGGATGGGGCAGCCACAGCTTCTCTGGGCAACCTGTTCCAGTGTCTCACCACACTCATAATAAAGAATTTTTTTCTAGTATCTAATCTAAATTTCCCCTCTTTCCATTTAAAACCATTACCCCTCATCCTATAACTACACTCCCTGGTAAAAGAGTCCCAAATCACAACCAGACATCTATATGCCACGTGTCCCCACCAGAATTAGTCTTTAAATGCAGTCAAGGCAGCTAATAACAGTGATAGAAATCTACACAAACGATGAACAAGCTGTGGGTTTGGTGCATTTTTTTCGAGACAGGAAGCATTTCTTTTCCAGCCCACTTAAACTCAAAACAGGGATACCACTTAACCTAACTTTGCCAGAAACTCTACCCTTGGGTACAGACTGTGCCCACAGAAATTCACTCTGAAAGGCAGGGGCATTTTATAACACTGCAGGGATCGAAGCCAGCACACCAAATCAGTATAATTTTATAATGCAGGGATTGAAGACAAACATGCATCCTGCACAATTCCACCTCAGGGCACAAGGCCCACTAACCCTGGGCTGATGAGGATGCATATTTAGTCACCCAGAAGCAGCGGGCATTTATCATCTCTTAGGTCAAGGGGGTATCAGAAACCACGTTGTAAATCCTGACATCCTAACAGACATTTCTGCAAAGTCTTGAGGATGGAGTCTAAGGGGGAAAAAAAAAAATAAAATATCAAAAGCCCTGGTATCTATTACCTTGGAATAACTGCAGCCTGAGCAAGAATTCCATGGAATTTCTGCATTCTGTGGAGTGCAGAAATAAAGCCAGCACCAAGGAGAGGCAGACACCGCCATCCCCACCACCCAAGCAGCTTAAGCGACCCCTGAACAGGGCAAAAACCCGGCGAATCCCCCGGTAAAACCGTCCCCCC
>NW_015090811.1:5155720-5201892 GCF_001431845.1 Calidris pugnax
CCCCCCTCCTCAGGCTGCTTCTCCCCCCTCACGACTCCAGCCGCTCCCCGAGGCGGCGGGAGGGCCGGGGCCGGCGGGCACGGCCGATACCGGGACCAGCTGCAGGAAGTGACCGCAACGCGGCGGGGCGGGGACTGCGGCGGCGGCTGCGCGGCCGGGACGGGATGGAACGGAACGGAACGGGACGGAACAGGCCGCGACGGGCCGGGCTAGGCCGGGGGGTCCCGTCCCGTCCCGTCCCGTCCCGTCGCGGCCTAACCCGGCCCGGCCTAGCCCGGCGGGTGTCACAAAAGTCCAAAAAAACCCCCATTAAGGAGCGGGCGCGGAGGCCCGTTAATGAGTTTATGACCATAAAGAGGGCAGCGGCAGCTCTTGTGGGGCCCGTCCCGCCCCGACCCGCCGCACAAGCCCCTTATTCCCCCTCGACCCCCCCGTTTCCCAGTCAGGCCGCGATACCGGGGGTGCCGGCGGGGCCTCTAGGGGGCGCTATAGCGCCGGGGAGGGAGAGGCGGGAAGCGAGCGGCGCGCTGACGTCACGGCGTTCCGGTTCCGGCGGGCGGGCGGGCGCCATCCCCATCCGGGGTCAGGGCCCCCGCTCCCTTCCTGTTATTGCCCGGGAGGGAGGCGGCTCTGCGGGGGCGCCGCTTCCGCCAGCGCCCCGGGAAGGGGGTGGGGGGGACCGGGACGGTGACCCGCTGAGGGGTGCGGTGGTGATAGGCGGCTGCTGAAGGGGTCGCGAGTGCCTCGGGGCGCTGCCCGGCCCAGCCCGGCCCGGCGGGGCGGTGGCTGCGGGCCCGGCTCGGAGGCCGCGGCTGTGAGGTGAGTGAGGCGGGGGTCGGTCCGGCTCTCCCGAGCTCTGGCAGCGCTCTCTGGGGCGTACCGGTGCTCTGGCTGAGGGGTGGCGGAGGGGAACGCCGCTTGCTGTGGGCTGCGGGGTGTCTGGCTCGTCCCCGGTAGCCGGAGGGGGAGGCACCACCCTGGGGTGGCTGGAGGGGGCTCGGAGCGCGGCTGTTTCCCTCGGCTGAGGGAGCTCTGAGGGAGTTCCTCCGCCCAGCCTTGCTCTGAGGGTTTCTCCTCGCAGGGACGCGACCCTGGAGAGGAGAAACCGCGGTGGTTTGTCGCTTTTGGGGGTGGCTCGCCCCAGAAATGCGGCTGTTCTCTAGAAGGGTGTTTCAGCAGCTCCTGTGATAGGGTGTCTGTGGGCTCATGGTTGGGATAGTTGGTGAACGCGGGGAGCAGAGCCTCCTCCGGCTGGGTGTGTGCGTGGATGGGTGGCACACCGTCCCTTGTTCCTGGCCGCAGCTGACTTACAGTGGCAGCATCGCATCAACACTACAAGTAAAAACTCCTTTCTTTCTTCATACTATCCAGAGATCTGATTTTATTGATGGTGAATGTGAAGCTGCTGTTTTTTATTGGTATTTTCTAGTAGACTGAATGTTAACAAAACTCTCACCAGACTAATACAAACTATGTGTTTGTTTTTCTTCGGGACTTCTGTTGCTGTTTTCAGCATGCTTTAAGTTATTAAGGTATCAGACCTGTTACTTCTGCTGCTGTTACTGGTATGTCTCTGTAAGCTCTTTTCCTCTGTAACTCTCTTCTTGTTGACTTTTAAAACGTGATTGAACAGAGGATAGTTTATTAACAGTGCGTATTCAGAACAAGGAAAGTGTGTGTTTAAAAGCAGATAGTATGGGCTATAAAGCTTTGCTTGAGTTAATTCTGCAGTTAGGAGCATTCTGCAGCAAACTTGTCAAGGAGCAGGGAACTGGATTCTGAATCTGGATTTTGTAGTACTTAATAAAAGAAATCCTGGCTCTGTTCTGTTAGTTATTTGTGCCCTCACATCCCTGCTTTGAGCTCTAGCAGGCTTTCAATTTCATCACACTGGATAAAGTTAGAAACTTTCCCATCATGACCTGAATCATTCTCCTACCTCACAATTAATTTATAGAGATGTTCTCATACTTGTTGCTTCAGCTGCTTCCACGCTGCAATGCTCTAATGCTGTGGAATAATCAAAGTCCACCTCTTGTTGTGCATAAACATTGTTGGTTCCTAGGAATATTCCAGTACTCAGGATGATGGGATTTAATGACTTGTCTGCTGTTCTAGACTAGATGAGCTGTTCTGAAATAAAAGCCCCATGTGAACTTAAAGTTTCACAATAAATAACTTTATTCTCAAACAATAACATTGGCAAATTTTTCCAGAGTGGGTAGTTATTTGGAAGCATATTTTAGCCAATGTCATCATGTAGACAAGCCACACGTCAACCAAAGTCACAGTGTTTGCGGTGGAATTTATGAAACCACACAATTCCTTATGTAATCTGTGAAATATTTTGTGTTTTTAATTAAGATAATAAGTACGACAACTTCAGAGCTGCAGTTGGAGTTTGACTGGAGCACATGCCCCACATTTCATAGGTGTTAACTTGATGTCATTCTTAGCAACCTGGAGACAGTGTTTCGTGGTTGTTTGTTGTGTTTTTTTAATTTTCAAAGCACACTAAGCCCAGCCTCCAAAGCCACACCAGGGTGTTCCAGTTGTTCCCTGCTTCAAATTATCCTGCTGTGTTGATGGCAAATTTGTTTTGCTTCGTGTCGCAGTTTACTTGCATGAATAATGAAACTGAGAAAGGTTGGTGTTTTTTTTTCCTGGGGTATTCTTTGGGAAAGGTGATGTAGCTGAGCGGTTTACAAAGCAATTGTGCTTTTTTTGGGAATCATAGAGTAGTTCAGTACTTGGTTGACTGTTTCTCTGATGATCAGGCTATTCCTGTGTTCTGGAAGCAGATTGGGGATACTTCTTCCTGGATAATCCACTTTTAGAAAGTTGCTGGAAGCTTTAGAATTGGAATTTCTACAACAAGCAAATGTTGTGGGTTTTATGCTTTAGCATCATGCTGTCTCACGAGACCAACTATATTATCAGAGGTTTCCAGTTACTGGAAGAAAATCACACCTTTAAAAGGCGTTATTGAGTAAAGAATGGATTTCCTGATCAGTTGTTCCTCACTGTGCTTTTTAATGGCTTGGTCACGTGTAATACAACTTTGCAAAACCTTGTTGATCATCATAATTTTAACTTGGGAAGAATTTAAAGTTATCTGTAACTGGCTAGACAGCAAGCCTAAGGCTGACATTCAGTCTGCAAAAACTTCTCACTTAAAAATATTTTACATAAAAAGTCAATTCATATAACTGGCTAGACAGCAAGCATAAGGCTGACATTTAGTCTGCAAAAATTTCTCACTTAATGAATTGACTTTTTATGTAAAATATTTTTATGTAGGTTTCTAGACTTCTGGAGCAGATTCTTCTAGGTACCAGGAATACTCGGGTGTCTGAACACCTTGCCAGTATCAGTCACTTCCAAATAGAAAACTGTTGCTGTTCTTGCCTGTTTTGGGGGAAATGGTGGTGGTGGTGATACATGAATTCCAAATTATGCAAGAAATGCTGGCATCTCGTAAATGGGTATCATATGTAGGTTTGCTCTGCGTAGTTGAGTACGTTAATCAAGGTTAACAAAGGTTGTAGTTAATAGGACACCTGAAAAATGTTGTATTTGTGTGAAACTGATTTTTATGGTTTGTAACCGGAGCGTGATTAATACTGCAAAAGTTAGTCTTTCTGGTTTAGTCTTAAAATATCAGTATGAAACTGAGGTTTGTTTTATTACTTATTCTCTTGTAATTACTGAGAAATGGGTGAAATCTAGTAAATCTCTGAGTTGAGGAAAAATGTGCCGTATGTGCCTGTTATGTGTGTGTGATTGGGTTTGAGGGGGAGCACTAGGGAAAGGATAAGAGTTTGTACTTGCCACCAGCCTGTTTCTTCAGTTAGCCTTGTAGTGGAAGCAAAGGTAGGGTTTGTTGGGGTTTTTTGCAGCTTCTCATGCGTTGCATTCCATGCTTGTAGGAGTTTTGTCTCATCCTTTTAAAAAGCCAGACATGCAGTTGCTCCAAGTGATGATGCCTGTTGGAAATTATAGCTACGGCTAGAAGGGGCCACAAAAATATTTACGCTAAAACTGGATGGGAATTTTTTTTTTTGCCCTTTAAGTTGAATGTGTCATGGCAAAGAATTCTGCTACAAGTTTCTCTTTGTAGTATCCCAAACCAAATGTGAGCAGTGGAGAGAGAAAATAGATTTATTTCTCTTAATATTTATTTGGATGCCAAACATGCATGAAGTGTTTTGAGTACAGGGTTGGTCCAGAATAACCTCCAGAGGTTCCTTCCAACTGAATTTATTCAATAAATCTCTTTCTGAATGGTTAATGGAGTGTTAAATGAACTAGAAATAATGCTCTAAGGTATTAACTGGTTTGGTTTTTTCCCCCTGCGGCGCTGCTATAATGTTAACTTCAAAAATAAAATAATAAAAAAAGTGCAACTGGCAGGCAAAGGGAATTAAACTATTTAAAAAAAGGTATTTTTATAAATCTTGCAAGTTGTGGTCAAACAGAAATGCAGCAGACTGAGTACAGTCTATGTAACTCTGGATCTGTGTTCTCAGTCTAAGCAGTACTTAATGGTTTTGTGGTAAGTATGTTGTTTTATATAGCATGTATTTACACTTTAATTCTAGGAAGGTGTTTGTCTAGTTAATTGTGGTACAGACTTTGTGAAAGGCAGTCGAAGAACCTTGTGTATTTCAAAGAAGAAATGTGAGGGCAGTGGACACCATTGCTTCTTCTCTATTAAGAGAAGAAGCAAATACCTGAACTCTAAAACTGTAAAAACGAAATTTGAAGAAACCAGCTTACCTCTGTGAAATTGGAGGGGAGAAAATGATGTGAAGTGAAGGTTTTGCTTCTCTGGCGTGTTGCGAACTTGCAGCGATAGGAGTAAACGAGTGCTGCTGCAGTCCAGTTTAAGCACAGTTGGGTCAAACAGAACTTAAGCTTCAGTGATCTCTTGTTTCATGCCCCGTTGCTTTTTACCAGTAGGAGGTTAGTTATACCTCAAAGAGATTGGGTTTGGGGTTTGGTTTTTTTTGTCTACCCACTAGTACATTCCCTTAAATTAGCATATATTCATGTTTTTTATGTAGGGAAGCTTTGACAGTTTTGTTTATGGCTTCCGATTAAAGAAATGGTTGCGAGTGTAGCTTTTGAGGACTGTGACCCACAAAGCGTATTTGTCAAATGGGGGAGACTTATTGAATTGCCTAAGACTTACTGTAAAGTTCCCTGGAATTTTGAGACAGCTGAGTCACATTATTGGCTGTACATTATGACCCTCTTCTAAGGCAAAGAAATGTAGAGAAACATCCCTTGGGTGTTTTCTTTCGAAGTCTGAACAGAAAAGAAAGAAAACTGGAAGGTTGCCTTCTAGATTGTACTACACGTCAAAAAAACTTAATCTGTCATTGAGACTTAACTGGTTTTGTTATTTCCATACTAATTAGTTAGTCCTTTGCCAATAGTAACGTGGCAGTTAATGGTGATGAATAACTCTTGTCCAGTGTGTTCCAAGTCTGTTCCTGACTTTTAACTGTTGCTGTTAACTTGGGTCTTGGGTCACGATCCTTCCAGAAGCATGGATTTTCTTCTGAGATTGAATTTGTTGTCCTGGAAAAATGTCTTGACACACAGTGGAGGACGCTAAATAAAGTCAAGAAAGAAACAAGTTCTTGAACATCCTCAAAATGCAAGAAGCCTTGCATGTTACTGAAAAGAAAATGTTCAAGATTCAGCATTTCATCTGAAACTATTCAGCCATAAGTAGAAATACCTGCCTGTCTGAATCTAGTAAGACAAAATTTTCTGTACCTTGGGGTTTTGACATCTGACTTACTGGAAAAGTGAGGACACCAATATCTGCAGTGATGTAGGCCAACTAAACACTTGAAATACAAAGTAAAGAATGACCAGAGTAAACACTGATTTACTGAGAAAGCTGTTCCTTTCTCAAACTCTATAAATACACTTTGTGTGATGAGGTGTGCTATTAGCCAACTTTGGTGCTTGTGCCGTTAAGTTACTTTTCATTAAGGCTGGAGAAGACTAACTTGACTCTTGACTAGAGGCATAGTTTAGAAAATTAAAGTTACTAGTGCTAATACAAGAAGTTTCTAGATAGAGCTAGCTCCCTTTGGGAAAAGGGAAGTAAAAACTTCCATTCCAAGTAATACTCTAAAATATGCTTGTTGTGGTCATTAAGCTGCTTAGAGTATAAAACATACCACTTATTCTTCATTTTTGTATTTATGTTCCCAGCTCTTAATTAAATAATCAGCAAATGTTGTGGCTAGATTATAAAACTAGAAGTGATGCTAATAAAACTGAAAAACGCTCTTCTGCTGCCTTCTGAAAAGTTTATATGGACGTTGAACATCCAGTTCCACTTCCCAGTTTATTAAGGCAGTCTCCACTGGCGGGAGGAAAGCAATTAATATATTGTATTTTATCTTCTTGCTATTTCATGCTTTCACCTCTGAAATCCCCTTCACTTTTGACGTTAAGTACCGTAGAAGAGCACTTGTCCCTAGAAAACCTCTAGTGTCTGAATGGGTAAGCTAATTTTTAAGCGACATCCAGACATCTTGAATAGTCTTGATTGTGGTGTATAATTGAGGATATGCCCAAATAGGGTGCCTGTGAGTGCCACATTTTTTATGAAGATTTATTATAGTAAGTTATGTTTGTGTTTTGGTGTAAAATACTAATCTGTGAAATTTAAATGTTGTCATTGGAGATAATGATAAACTTAATCAGTTGTGTGAATGTATTGATAAGCAGTCTCTAGCTTAAAGAAAGCACTTCAAGTTGATTTTAACATTTTGAGAAGGTGGGGTTTTTTTCACGTTTAACTGTTCACCAACGTTTTGGTTAGTAAAATTCTAATAATCTGTTTTCCTCTTCAACTTAGTCTGAAATGGAGGCTAAAGCACTGATGTCGTTATCGCTGCTCAGCAGCACTCCCTTGATCTTAGATACCTCCAGCCTGGAATGTTTTGACATGTAGGGGAAGATGGCATAACTACCACCAAGAGATAAAGGATGAAAACGGAAGCGAATGAGCAGAGAAACAGCAGAGCTGATATGTGAAGAAAAGGCAGCAAAACCTATTCCTTACTGTGGAATTGCTTTTTTTAAATATGTTGTCAAATTACTCCTCAATCCAGCTCTTTAGCTCTTCTTTCATCACCTCTTCTCCAAGCCTTTCGTTGTACATCAGCAGAAAGGATGGTATAAATGAGCAACTGCAAGGAGATAGAAGTGTAACCATTATTATAGCTGCTGATCTCTTGTTGTCCTGCTACGCCAGCAAATTATTTATTTAAACAACAAAAAATGATGATTTGCAGTATAGTTACCCTTCTCTAGTTGATGGGGTTTTTTTATGGCTTGAAATTAAATCCAAAACACTTGAGCTTATTGTGGTTTTCTGTTCTATCCCAGGGTTAAACTTCACCTGAAAACTGCTTTCAGTCTTTTTTAAATATACACACCTACAAAAACATTAACGGAATGTTTCCAGAGAACTATGTATTAAAAATACTTCCTTGTTTGTGTGAATATGTAAAGTTCTCTTAATAGCAGTGACCGACTACTGCCAGTATCTTCTTGGCTTTTGTAAATAAAGTTCATTCTTTTTACCATATCCCTCGTCCAGAGCTCTGATTGTAGTAATAGGCAGCGTGTGCCTTTGTCCCAAAGCGTTTAATCTGGATATGGAACTGATTTTTCCAAGCTGGGAAGTTGAGAAATCTTTAAATTCTTGTGGAGATATTGCTGGTGTTCACTGTTTAAATACCTATGAGCTTATGTCACCTTCTTCGGAAAGTTCATGTTAATTGCAAACATTATCTGTTTAGGCAAATACTAGACATTTCTTTCAGATGTAGCAAATGCCAATCTTGGTACCCTGACCTTGTTAGAGAAACAATTTGGTAATAGCTTGAAATACAGGAAAAAGGGATGCACTGACAACAAACTGAATGTCTCGGTAGCCCCACGCTTGAAGTCGTGCTTTCGTGTTTGGACACACAGTGTTGGGTTTGCAAAGCAGATGCTTTTAACAGATATGCACAGAAATTATAAACATTTGATTAAACACACTGAAGAACCATGTGTCACAGTTTACTGTAGCTGGTTTTATACTTCAGGCTGGAGCACGCAGGACCTAATGACACACATAGTCCCAATGAATCATGTTTGTTTGCACTTCTTGAACACAAATGCAAATATGTTAATGTCTCCAGTCATGACTCTTGCTTTGGCATTCGACTTGTAAATGCAGAGGAAGGTCCTGCTCAACCATTGTCAATTGCTAGCACAGGAATAAACCTACACTCCTTAAGGTTTTGGGAGAACTTTGGTTTCTTTGTAATTTAGATAAAGCAGTCAAATATGCTTACAAACTCAGTGATTCAGAATCCCACTGTGCCACGCACACACTTGGTGTGTGGGGTGAGCAGGATGGTCCCGGGCTGCTGCAGTGGTAAATAAAGGTCTGCTGATAATCTTCTAAGGAAAACTGATGGTGCTTACCTTTCAGCAGGGTTATCATCTACTGCTGAATAAATATTTAGTTAATCACCATTGACTCTGCATCACAAACAAGTCTGCTAGGGAGTAGTGCTTCATTATTTCTAACTGACTCTTAAAAAGCCATAATATTTTCCTGTTGTGATAATAGCTTGTGCAGAAGTAGGCAACTACCTCTACAGAGCAGGGTTTGCGAAGCACTGGTTTTATTTTCCTGCTGTCTTGTTCCTTGTTTCTTTGTACAGGACAGTTTGCTAAGGACTATTACAGGGTGAGGCTATTTAGCTGCAGAATTGAAATTTTTCAGTAGGGTGGCCGTGCCTTTGTGTTAGCTCTGCCACAAACTTCCTTCTCTCAACAAATGGCTTTAAAAAGGGACTTAAGAAATACTTCAATGGAGAATGTCTTGTTTTGTTTTTTTCAGTTGAGGAGCTTAAACAAAGAAAACAAAACTACTTCCATGGCTTTTGCTGAGGCATCTGGTTCTTTATGAATGCTCTATATCAAAAGTGAAGTTGCATCCCATCCTCCGTTTGCCAGTAATTAAAACATAATGATTTTTGCTAACAGAATTCAGTATGTCCATGCAGACTAAACCCATACTTCTCTAAACACTGTTTGTTTACAGAAGGCAGTTAAGATAGAATAAATGGAAAACTCATTTATATTTGGACTGCGGAACAGAAACTTCTGTCTTCCAGTTCACTGTTCTATTAAAAATCTGCAAAGTTGCAAAAATGTTGCTATCCACTGCCACTTCAAAACTTTCTCTTTTTTTTTTTACATATTTGTTGCTTTTAGGGACTGGAGTAATTTAGTGCAGAAGAAACCCTTTTATCTCAATTTAAAGTTGCTGTCAGACTCCATCCTAAGAAATGTTATGTGGGAAGTATGCAATATGCTGGAAGTCACTCAGAGTTTGATGTCTTTTTCAGCTGCTGCTTAGGAAAGGAAGGGCTCACAGGGTGGATCTTTTGAGTAAAGGGGGATGTAAATTTATGAACAGAAGTTGGCTTCATCTCAGTCAAACTTTCTTCTGGACACACATTTTTCTCTGTGCTTTCCACCCAGAGGAGCTGGTCGGGTGAACTGTGTCCAGTTCTGGGCTCCCCAGTTGAAGAAGGACAGGGAACTGCTGGAAAGGGGTCAGCAAAGGGCTACGAAGATGATGAGGAGCCTGGAGCATCTCTCTGATGAGGAAAGGCTGAGGGACTTGGGTCTTTTTAGTCTGGAGAAGACTGGGGGGGGAAGTGGTGCCCAGTGACAGGACAAGAGGAAATGGGCACAAACTGGAACATAAGAAGTTCCATCTCAACATGAGGAGGAACCTCTTTCCTTTGAGGGTGGCAGAGCCCTGGAAGAGGCTGCCCAGGGAGGTGGTGAATCTCCTTCTCTGGAGACATTCAAACCCCACCTGGACACGTTCCTGTGGGACCTGCTCTGGCAGGGGGTTGGACGAGATGATCTCCAGAGGTCCCTTCCAACCCCATCTCACTCTGTGACACTGCTGGTTGTGATAGAGGTGAGTGCAGCAGTGTGAGGACTGCGGCACCTCCCGTGTTTTATTGCGGTTCTTTCTCTGTCCTTCTAGGTATGGACAGTGGGAGAGGAAATCTTTCCTCTTTTTCAACACAACTGGAGGTTCATCTTGCTGCAGCAGAGAGAGTTAACTCCTCAAAGCCAAGGTGACATGTTTTGGGGGAGACGAGCACCAGGAAGGGCCCGGTATTTGAGTTACAGCTCCGTTCCACCTTAGGTGAGGATTGAGACTAGAGCAGGGCGCTGAACACCTGGATTCTCTCTGCTCCTTGTCCTTGTCTGTGTGCCAGCACTTCCTGTTTTTAAAGATCCTGTTTGCTGTCTGGCTTCCAAATATCCCAGGAAGGTGGGAGGATGGGAAGAAACATGGAAAGAAAAGTAAACAGGGTTTTTTAAGGCAGAGTTTTATATTTCTATATATATTCAGCATTTGT
The DNA here is from genome assembly GCF_001431845.1 of Calidris pugnax. Lineage (NCBI taxonomy): Eukaryota > Metazoa > Chordata > Aves > Charadriiformes > Scolopacidae > Calidris > Calidris pugnax. Next base: position 5,166,202 of record NW_015090811.1, read on the forward strand.
TACCCATCTAACCTAGTTTCATGAAAGACTTTCTAGAGTAATCTTTTCTTTACGCCGTCTTGCACTGATTTCCAGAAGCAGAACGTTTCTGTGTCTGAAACCTGATATTAAAGCCCTTGGTATTTGTAGCAAGGAGCAAGAAGATGGTCTGTGGTGTGTTTTTACTCCTTGTTCTTTCTGGCATTCACATTAAAAAAAAATGTTTGTCACCCATATAAAATAGAGGATTAAAGAAAAATGTGTAATTGGAGAAAAACCTTATTTCAATGGGTACGAAATGGCACGTGGCTCTGATTTGTTGCAGAATGTTAAGGTTTTTGATTTAAAGAGCATGAAGGAATTTGAGCACTGCACACTGGGCTGTGGAGGAGCAGCTCCAACCAGGACAGAGCCAGGTGGGAGAGTAATTCTCATCCTGCTATGTGGCACACCAAGCTAATCATTGAAATAACGAGTAAGCAGATATGTGAAGTGTAAAGAGAAGATGCTTTGCTTTTCTAATTCTTTGTTGTGCTTTATGACTACTAGAATTCTATAAATAACAAAATCCTTTCCTTTGAGGTGAAGCTAGAAATGGAATTACCGAATGATTTCAGGCTAAAAAGGGGAGATTTAATTCCAGGCTTTCCTTTCTTTAACAAAGAGGAAAAATTATCTCTTTAACTGGAAGAAAATGTTCTAGGACAGACATTCTGCTGTTGGTATGTCATGGGATCCCTAGGGAAAAAGCACAATCGTAGTGGGAGTTGTAGAGGTCACCAGCAACTTGCAAATGTTTCTTTCTCGTGATCCTGTTTTCATGGCTCCCAAATAGTGAGTGAAGCTATAAACAATATGCCTGCCTGGAGGGGGGAGGGTGAGCAAGGGCACTGGAAAATAAAGAGTTTACAAAGGTCTTTTGGTTTTCTTGAAGAAAAAGAAATAGTAAATATTTTCAAACTGTTCATCGTCTTTTCATTTCAGCTGTTTGATCCCATATTTTTCCAGTAAGAGATAACATGTATATGTGTTACCTCTTGGACAGTACTTTATAGTGAGTTCTTTTTTCAGGATGACCGTACCATTAATTTTATTCCTGGTATCTGAAAGTCACTACAACCAAAATCCAAGAATATTACATTCTGAAATAAACAAGTAAAAGATCTGCATGTCAGATTACTTTAAAGAAAACGGCTTTGAAAAGTAATCAACCCATGTTCTCCTACCCAACTAAACTGAAACTTCTTTTTGCTAGTTTCCAGTGAGATTTTACATTCACAGGAAAGAATTATCTTACATTTCTGCTGTGCTGTAATTCTGCAGATGCTTCCAATAATGTTAAATTTTTTTAGCTCTGTCTAGAACAAGGCAAAGGTACTCGGCGCTGTTTTTTGCAGAGGAGAAGTAACTAACTACAAATAAAATTGTTAGTGTTTAGAAGTACTTTCCTGTTTTGAGAGGAAACTAAATGGTAAGAAGACGTGTTCTCCACAGTGTTAAATCCTTCTGTTTGTTTGTTTCCCTTGAGCTGCTGTTTGTGATCAGATAAGCAATTCTGGGTATCTGCTCCTTTTCTGTGAAATAATGAGGATGAATACGTAAGAAATGCGAAGGCATAACTGCAGTGTAACAGTCTCCTGCTTTCTATGCTACAAATTCGGTGCTGCTACTGTTTAAATCTGTGTGTAATAATGCTTTCATAGAGGGCAATTTGAGACATCTTTGTTCGAGTCTTCCTGGATTTTGGAAAAAGGCCAGCTTGGCAAACAGGAAGAACAAAAGGACAGCACTGAAAATATCTAGTCTGGGGCAGTCCCGCTGTCACCACGCAGTGAGTTTGTTCAGCAGCAAAATCAGGCAGGCAACTCTGCCCGGGTTTCTTCATGGTGAGTTTTGGATGTGTCTGAAGATGGGAATAAAACATTTTGGTCTTTAGAAAGTTTGAAGTGTCTGGGACAAAGTGGAATACAGGATTTGCATTCTGAGAAGTGTTATTCTTGTCCCAGGATTTTTTTTATTTCCACCCCCATAATTTTTGCTTTGGGGATTCCACAGAAGTTTAAAAAAGGTTTTTGGGGACATACCTGTAGGTGATACTTCTGTCAGCTTGTTGGATAATCCAGAAAATCATATAACCTACATGTGAGTGCTCAGTAAATCAGAATCTATAAACATAGTTGCATTGTTTAATGCGTAGAAGACTTTTCTTAAGATGATGCTAAGTGTCTAGAGGAAACTTCTACCTGGAAAATAAAGCAAATCTAGACACAAATCCTAATAAGCAGCTCTTTCATACCGAAGATACTGCAAATTATTACAGAACATTGCTACACTCTGCCTTTGAAACAATGTCTTGGGATTTGTTTGTATGACTGAGAAACCAATGGACTTCAAGCAAAGTGTTGTAGTTTACTGCATGACTAATTCAGTTTCAAATATGGACTGATAAAATTGTATTGAGTGTTTAGTCTGTCCTTCTGAATTGATTTTGAAACACGAGCTGATGTTTATAGTTATGCAGAATTACTCAGTTCTCTCGGTCCCTGGAATGTGTATCTCTGCATGAGCATCCCATACTTTATCCATTTAATACAGAATTGCAGCACAGTGCCCTTCTGTGTCTTGCTTCCTTCTACGCTACTAGATTTTTTTGTTGGTTGCTACATCATAGACGGAAGAATTTCCTTCTTGCAGAACCTGAAGAGTAGCTGTAGGTGATTGTGCTGATGGCAGACAGCCTTAACAGTGTTTCCTAAAGTGAACAAATTGTTTCCCCCACCCCCAAACTAACACACAGACTGGCACAGTGGGTCTTCATCTGCTTCATAAGACATATGTGTTACTGTTAGGTGGAGCTTCTTCCTTCGGAAAACATGCCCACAGATAATTTACAAAACAGCAGAAAAAAAAGCTGTATCAGTTGACCATATTTTTGTATATATACCTATATCTTAATTGCCAAATATTGACCTCTTTGGTCAGTTGGTAGAACATTTGTGAGTAATCTCTAGACAGTGAAAATCAATTCATTTAATCTGTAAGCAGGTAATCTGTAAAAATGAGTGTTTTCTTAGCAAGAAAGTGATCTCCACATTTTCTGATAGAAGAGCTCAGGGAAGGTCATTAATTCGTTTTGTGATGCAGATTCCATCTGTACTGAAGGGTAATGGTCCTTCCTTTTAGCAAGACACGTAAAACTTGGATCAGTGATGCTCCTGTTTGAGATTCTTCTGGCAAAATGTTAATGTAGAAAAAAACACAGTGGAAAAATTACTGCCAGGGTGTCCTGTTGAGCTATGGATGCACGGGGCTTTAAAGTGTAGAAGTGAGGTGAAAACAGCTTCAGATGTCTTTATAGGAAAATATATGTGGGTTTTTGATTCAAGTTAATTTATTCCAAGCTTAGTTTGCTTCAATTATGAATATAGAAAGTGGTTTTTTGAGTACTAATGTTAGGAACCAATATTAACTCTCCCGCAGTACAATTTTTGCTGAATTTCCCAAGGTTCTAGGTTGGGGGCTCAGCAAGGTTCATGACAGGATGTGCTGAATGGATGAGGAAGGTTGTAATGAGTTAAAAAGAATGCGATTTGGTCAGTGAGTGTCTTTGAGTTTGGCCTTTCTGACCATCTGTGCTATCCCAAAGCTTTTCCAGAGAAAAAAGTTTAAGGTGTTTTTGGAAGGTCAGGGGCTGCAGGTGTGAGGTACTGTTCATTTGCAGTGTTGGCGTGTACCATTAGTTGGATTTAAATAATGTCTCTCTAGAATTCTCTTAAAAATTATAGTTCTTTTACTGTCGAAGAACATAATTGATTCTGTTTATTCCAGGCAGCCTTCCAGGTTTGAAAGTGTACACAGAAACACAAGCTGCCAACTGTACTTCAAAACTCTTTCTGTTTACATTTTTGCTTTCCAAATCCAAACCCTGGAGGCGTGCTTACATGTGCAAGGAAAATGAAATGTGCACACAGAATGACTCTCTGTGCTGGTCCAGCGCACGTCTGTATCCCAGTTTAAAACAAAAGCTGCTGGTTTGGTGCAGAAAAAAAAAAAATAGATTTTTGGAGTGTCCCATTTGGACCATTTACAAGTCTTTAATGGAATGGTATTGAGTTGGTGTTGAATGTTTTGAAATTTTTAAAAAGCCATGGTTGACATTTATTTTGAAAATATACTGCTTTAAAAGGATTTAATATGTATGTGTGTCCTGCAGCTCTACCTCTGTTTCTTCGTTAGTGATTATTGGTGGGGAGGGAGGAAAGACCTTGCAATGGGACAAACCACCATACTTGCAGCTGAACTTGCTTGCTCCCTTGGGTAGACCTGGTGTTTGTCTGGCTCCGTGGTGATCTCCACAAGGCAGCTAAGGCAAGAAAGGAAAAGTGAGTCGTTCTCTGCCACTTTAATCCATCTGAGCCTGTAATGAGCTGGCTCAGGGAGCCCCAGTGTGATGAAGAATGAGAACACACGCCTTGGGCAGGGAGAAGATGGGCCCCTACAGAGGAGCCTCAACCGCCTTGTGGAGCTGAACTTAAAAGGCTGCTGGTCTAAATTCAGTCTGCCTTGGGAATATTTCATTTGGCTGTGGTCCATCTGTATTATCATTGTTTGTATGTGTGGACAGAAAAGTTCTTATGACTGCATGTTCTTGTTTGGGTTGGGTTTTTTTTTTTTATGCTGGTATATGCCTTAACAGTAATGTTTTTCTGCCTGTGCTTGTAATTAAGGAACGTAAATAAGCATGTGATTCACTGGTATGGAGAAGGGAGGCTTGTTCATGCTTTGCCTGATCAAAAGGATGCTATTTAGCCTTCTGTGTATTTCTTTTTATCTGTAAACTGAGGATAGTTATGGGGAACTCAGAATTCTCCCAGTTACTCCAAATGGCGGTGTTATTTGGGTTCATTTGTAGTGTTTTGTAATTGGTAAGCTTTCCAAGTTTGGCTCTTAAATACACTGTGAGTGTCCTTAGAACTTTCCAAGTCAGCATCCGCTCGCTGAGACTGTAACAACCATGAGGATAATAAAACAGCTTCTTTAAGCTCTTTTTAAGAAAAGTAGTCGGTTGCAAAAACCTTCTAAATATGCGTGAGGTGTTAGTGGAAAAGCAGTTTTCTAAACCTACATGGCACTTTAGTACTCCTGTTGATATTTTTCAAGGCCTACAACTAAAAAGGCCGGGATTTAAAAAGACAACCCTCCTGCTACTCAGAGTTGCTTGGGAAGCAGTGGATTTGGGCAAACATCAATTTCTTTCTAATGCTTCTTTTTAAGAACTGAAGCGTGGCAAAAGCAGGTACTGCCTGTACTGGGAAGAAAACTTTTCAGAAAACAAGTACTGAGGCATAGAAGTGCAGAAATGAGGATTGTGATTTTATTTTTTAACATGTTGGGCTGTGAGAGTGCTCATTTAAGGCTTCCAGGATCTTCAATGCATGTTCACCTGTTCTCCAACCTTCTTTGTGATTGCTGAGTGCACTTCACTTTAATTCAAGAACAACATAGTTCTGAATAAAATAATTATGTATACAAGTAGAAGCCAGTGACTAACACAAATATTTTGGGTTGTGTTTTGCTTAAAGCATGTTTTTTCTGTCATCGGTAGAAGGAACCTTTAGCTTTAATTAACAGTTACAAGCATTTCCTCATGCTGCTTCAATGTTTTAGGTTTTGCTATTGGCATGCCTGTCTGTGAATTCGATATGGTTAAGGATCCAGAAGTACAAGACTTCAGAAGAAATATTCTTAATGTTTGTAAAGAAGCGGTGGATCTTCGGGATGCCAACGCACCCCATAGTAGAGCATTATATGTCTGTCCTCCAAATGTAGAGTCTTCTTCTGAGCTACCCAAACACATATACAATAAACTAGATAAAGGTAAGATAAATATTTATGGTAGAAACATAATGTTTTGGTGTTGGTTTTTTTTCAGTGATTGAAATCAAAGAGTACAGCTGGTGACTTAGGCAAATCACTGGTTTATGTACGGTATTTAGTACACTATAGCAAGATCTTACACCTTAAGTTATTCAGAATAACTTTCTTAATAGAGTGCAGATTCAAAAGGAAGACAACAACAATTGAAAATTTTTTTACTGTTCTAATAACTAAATCTTGCAATATAACTTGGTAAATGGGGGTGGTTTTTTTTTTTAATGGGCAGAAACAGCTTATTAGCTTCGCATTTTTCTTTTCTCTGATGCTCCGAAATCTGGAGTTAAATGATGGTGATTCGCTGAGTTATCTCGCAGTCCTCATGGCTTGGTTTGTATCTCATCCAAATGATAATAGAAGTTTCTCTTTTCCAAAATAAAAATGGGAAGAACTGGGTTTGAGGTTTGCTTAAAAATTGTTAGAATAATAATTTGAATATTAGATATTTTCATCCCCCATGCTATTTAAGTGTTCCAATAATGAATTATAAACCAGGTAGAAAAATTAATCTTGTATTTTTTTAAGACCATATGCATATTAGCATTTTTTTCCAAACTAATGTAGTTCTGCTATTACCTGTTTTATTTGAGTAGATATTTACATCAAATACAAGGATAAATTATAAACCAGGTAGAAAAATTAATCCTGTATTTTTTTTAAGACCATATGTGTATTAGCATTTTTTTTCAAACTAATGTAGTTCTGCTGTTACCTATTTGAGTAGATATTTACATCAAATACAAGTTCCTCCGACATCAGTTTTACCAAGTCTTTGTCTTTTTACGAATGTAAAGTATAGCCATGAATATTCATCTACAATTATAAGTGGTGTTTGAACAATTGTATCTTAAATTCCTTGTGATGTTCGTATTTTAGATATTAATATTGAAATTTCTGGTTTTCACTTAGGTTTACTCCTAAGAATCACTGCTTGAAAAATTTCCACTACAAAGTTATCTAAAAAGACTTAAAAATGCCTCCACGACCATCATCTGGTGAACTATGGGGCATCCACTTGATGCCACCGAGGATCCTTGTGGAGTGTCTTCTCCCAAATGGAATGATAGTGACTCTGGAATGCCTCCGTGAGGCCACCTTACTAACTATTAAACATGAACTCTTTAAAGAAGCCAGAAAATACCCTCTCTATCAGCTCCTTCAAGATGAATCTTCTTACATTTTTGTAAGTGTTACACAAGAAGCGGAAAGAGAAGAATTTTTTGATGAAACACGGAGACTTTGTGACCTGCGACTGTTTCAGCCTTTTCTAAAAGTCATTGAACCAGTAGGTAACAGAGAAGAAAAGATTCTTAATAGAGAAATAGGTGAGATTATCTTTATTTAAACACGTCTAATCTGTTTAACTGGCTTCTCCTCCTCAAAATACAAAACCAAGAAGTGGAATGGGATGTATTTGTCACCTGTGTCTGTCAAAGTTTGCATTTCATAACTTGTTGCATCAAATTTCCAAAGATGCTGGTTATAGTAAAGCTGGCATTTGGAAACTGTTAATTCAAATTTTTTTTTTTTTTTTGCTGTTCTGTTTCATTCACATGTAAAGTCTTTGCTTTGTGGGTAGTTTTATGTGGGTTAAAGGATATTTCTCATTTGGATTTCATACTATTACAGAGCAAAGCCTGTTCTGTTGTTTGGGAAGTCAATCTTAATTTGTTTTGAAGTTTACCGAATTGTAAATTCTGGATTTAACTGCAAATCTTAAACCACATTTATGTTCTAATACTTCTCTATGTTGCTTAGAAAGTAAAATTTCAGAAGTCAGGTGGGGTTTTTTTCCCCCCTCCCTTCCTACAAAAAGAGCATGGGGAGGGAAACAAAACCATCTGAGTAACAGAAGGGAGAAAAATTGTAATGTTTTGCATCATCTCTGGAGTAGTTTATTATTTTCCATTATCCATTGAGAAAGCCCAGGGAGAACAGTGCATGTTTCAGCATCAGTTAAGTATCTAAATTCAGACATACCCACTCCCATTTTGTTGCTAACAGATGTATATTGCAGTGGTAGAGACTTCTCAACTGGAAATACTTGTTCTGGGGTGCTCCTAATTGTTAAATTATTTAATTATTGTGAATGCATCATAAGTAAACTACTTTTGCTTTGTAAAGCTTAACCAGTTCAGGACTTGGGGAGAACAGTGGTTAGTGAACCAGGCACCAGGACAACTGAAAGGTTCCATTTGAACATTCGTGCATAAATAATTATTTATGCAAGTAATCTCATTAAAGTAAATGGAATTGTATCTGAGGCTGAGGACCTGAGAGAAATGGACTCTTATTACATGAATCTCTGCCAAAGAGCTTGAGTTGAAATATCTCTTGGAGTGCTTGGCACATTTTTAAGTAGCATAGTTCATTTAAAAAAAATATATATAAAATTGAATAGCTGTCATTCAGTTGTAAGAGAAGTTCTTCCAGGAGGAGTGTGGGCTGTGAGAGTGCTCATTTAAGGCTTCCAGGATCTTCAATGCATGTTCACCTGTTCTCCAACCTTCTTTGTGATTGCTGAGTGCACTTCACTTTAATTCAAGAACAACATAGTTCTGAATAAAATAATTATGTATACAAGTAGAAGCCAGTGACTAACACAAATATTTTAGGTTGTGTTTTGCTTAAAGCATGTTTTTTCTGTCATCGGTAGAAGGAACCTTTAGCTTTAATTAACAGTTACAAGCATTTCCTCATGCTGCTTCAATGTTTTAGGTTTTGCTATTGGCATGCCTGTCTGTGAATTCGATATGGTTAAGGATCCAGAAGTACAAGACTTCAGAAGAAATATTCTTAATGTTTGTAAAGAAGCGGTGGATCTTCGGGATGCCAACGCACCACATAGTAGAGCATTATATGTCTGTCCTCCAAATGTAGAGTCTTCTTCTGAGCTACCCAAACACATATACAATAAACTAGATAAAGGTAAGATAAATATTTATGGTAGAAACATAATGTTTTGGTGTTGGTTTTTTTTCAGTGATTGAAATCAAAGAGTACAGCTGGTGACTTAGGCAAATCACTGGTTTATGTACGGTATTTAGTACACTATAGCAAGATCTTACACCTTAAGTTATTCAGAATAACTTTCTTAATAGAGTGCAGATTCAAAAGGAAGACAACAACAATTGAAAATTTTTTTACTGTTCTAATAACTAAATCTTGCAATATAACTTGGTAAATGGGGGTGGTTTTTTTTTTTAATGGGCAGAAACAGCTTATTAGCTTCGCATTTTTCTTTTCTCTGATGCTCCGAAATCTGGAGTTAAATGATGGTGATTCGCTGAGTTATCTCGCAGTCCTCATATGAAATGGGCACTGCTGTTTTCTTGAAGGCTGAAAAGTCAGTAGTATTTGGTTAAAGGTAAATTCTTAACCTCAAGGAGTAAAACTAATTTACACTAGATTAAAAAATAAATGGTGTGTATGTAGTTCCTTGTAGAAGTTATAAACCCTCTGTCAGTTTGGGCTGTGAATCCACAAGCTGTTCCAAGGAATTGGGGGGAGTTGCTTGTTTGGTTTTTTTGTTTTGAAACTGCATTGAAAATAACATTATTTTACATTTCTTCTAGGGCAAATCATCGTGGTGATATGGGTAATCGTCTCGCCAAACAACGATAAGCAGAAATACACCTTAAAAATCAATCACGACTGTGTGCCTGAGCAAGTTATTGCTGAAGCAATTAGGAAGAAAACACGGAGTATGTTGCTGTCATCTGAACAACTGAAACTTTGTGTCTTGGAGTACCAGGGGAAATACATTTTAAAAGTGTGTGGCTGTGACGAATACTTGCTAGAAAAATACCCACTGAGCCAGTATAAGGTGAGTAACGTAATGGATTTATTTTTAAGTACACTAAAATAATCCAAATTTATGAGGGATAAAAGTGATTAATTTTATGACTGGCTCGCTTTTTCATTAAATTAATTCAAAATATAGGAATTTAAAGAATATGCATCTTTAAATTAATCAGCTAATGCATGAGCGTAGTGTGTATATTTGTTGCTGTACGTGCTTCGAAAGAGAGAAGGGGAGAAAATGTAATTTAAACTAGAATTTATATCACTAGTGTAATCCTTCTTTGAATGGTTTGTCTCTAACGTTAGTGATAAATCTGTGGTAGGTACTTCCAGAAATATCCGAGGTTTGTGATGGCAAGAGATGAGTTAGGGTTGAATGGAATCAATGTAATACAAAAGGAGATTCAATGGGATGTTAAATTAAGAAATTACCATTGCTATTATGAATTTTGTCTCTTGCCCCTTTAGGGATGGAAAAAAAATCTACGCAAACTATTTGGTTTTCCGTTACTGTGCATCTTTACATTTTTTTCCCTTATTAAAGGGGTGATAAACTTGCAGCACCACACAAATCACTGTTAAATCTTTCTTGTGGCTCTCTGTCCTCTGTTGCCTGGGCTGTGTCTGTGTGAGACAGAGCTGCTGGGGGGAGAGCATCTGAGCAGCCCTCTCAGGAGCAGGCGACAGCGCTACCCTGTAGATTTCCTGACAGGCTGCTGCTGCTTCCTCTTTGAGGAATGTATTGTTGGAATAAACAGCTTCCATTCCTTCGTCTGAAATGGTTGACGAGCTGCTCTCTGGAGCAGTGAGGAGGGTGGGGGATCCTGAATAATGGGAAAAGCAGCTCTGTTCCGTGGGAGCTGGGGAGCCAGCGCAGCCATCCATGAATAATTTTGCGCCGTCATCTTGAGATCAAACACTAGACCTATTTGATCTAGCGTGGTTTCTTCAGAAGTATCTGCTATGCCTCTACTGTGCCACAGAAAAGCTTGCTAATTACACTCCAGGGCTGGACCTGGTTTTGCCTTGTGTTGTGTGGTAGTTCTGCCAGATTAAAGCTGTGGGCACTCAGACCTGAAGAGACACCGTGTAGCCTGATGGCCAGAGTCTGTAGGGATTGGTGCTGAGCACATGGTGCTGGAGCTAAAGAGCACTACAAAAAAAACCTGACTTGTCATTATACCAGCTCAGTTCTCTGCCTCCAGTTCCACCTTCCCCTGTCACAGATGTTATTCATATCTCAAAATCTGTATGAAGACATATTCATGCTGCTGGATGTTATAACTATAAACATACAGGGACAATGGCAAGCTCTTTAAATACACCTTAACTTTTCCTGAGTATTTTTAGGTATAGATTACTAAGAGTGTACGCTTTGAAAACGTGCTGAATTTGGGATTTGTTTTCTTGCAGTACATCAGAAGCTGTATAATGCTTGGTCGCATGCCCAATCTGATGCTGATGGCAAAGGAAAGCCTCTATACCCAGCTACCACTGGACACCTTCACAATGCCGTCGTATTCCAGGCGTATCTCTACAGCTACACCCTACATGAATGGAGAAGCCACAGCCAAATCCCTCTGGACTATAAATAGTGCTCTCAGAATTAGAATCCTTTGTGCCACCTATGTAAATGTGAACATTAGAGACATTGACAAGGTAAAGCAAATGTAGTAGGGCATCCTATACAGTTTCAGCAACTCGCAGCTTCCTTCCCGAGTTTATGTTGGAAAAGAGGGGTTATTTAACATGTTAGAAAATGAGATGACTTTGTTATTTAAATCTAAGCACTTAATTCTAGAAACTACAGCCATGTTTTAGCATCCGAAAACTTTTGTGTACTACTTAAAAGGCATGAGTTGTAATATTTAGTTAAATATTCCTGCCTGATAGGAGGCAAAACTCAGTTTGCATAGTTAATTTCAGGTGAGTATGTAATGGATAGAACAAAACCCATGTTGTTACTTATATTCTAAATAATTATTATGTCTAATAATTGGGAATCCTTTTGATGAGGGCATGCTGGAGAGTGAGCTGCTCTCTTTGCTTTTTAAAAGGGAGGTGTGGGAAGATCAAGGAGAAAAGGCATGTAGGGGTCAGTCTCATTGAAGTCAATGGATTTATTTCATAATAAATCTGATTTCTCAGATTGCAATTAATGAGCAAAAAGACCAAGACGATTTTTTCTAGAAGGGTACATTTATGTATTGTGCTTCACACCTTGCAGAGCATGAATGAATTTGGGCTGGGGGGTGGTGGGGCTGTTTGGTTTTCAATTTTGGTTTTGTTTCTTACTTAATGGAAATTAAGGAGTAATATGTTGTAATTGTAGTATATGTTGATAGCAGTAAAAACATTTCAAAGATTGTACTAATATCAACATTGTGTTCAGATTTATGTCAGAACAGGTATCTACCATGGAGGGGAACCTTTGTGTGACAATGTGAATACTCAAAGGGTACCTTGTTCTAATCCCAGGTAAGTTGAGTACTCCAACCACTGTAGAGAATCTGATTTCCAGAGCATCATGAGTTATAGCACTGAAGTAGTAAAAGCTCAACTTTGCCATTATTCAGGTAGAGCTCTTACTGGGAATTCTTGCCTTAAGTTTTTTTTAAGAACTCTCCTGGATTTCCCCAAAGATATCTCTACTCGAACTGATAGTTTAACTGGTTTAGAAAGAAAATCTTCTTGGAAAGGTGTGGCTTGAAACCATGTGTATAACAACCTGTATTATATGAAACGAAGACATAAGAAAAGTGAATTAAAGTTTATCAGCCGATTTCTTTGTTCTCAGAGAAGGGTTTGGACAGGTACTCTTTTAGTAAAACTCCTTTAGTAGCTCCAGACCCATCAAAAATTTAATGCTGTCCTTGGAAGCTGCTGCTCTTCCAACTGAGAAAATTCAGAGTGACAGTCCACTTGAGAAAATACACTGTGTTTGGAAGTTCCTCTTCAAAAGCCCAGTTCTGCCCATTGAGAGACAAAGTCTACTTAGAGAAGTTCATGAAAACAAAATGTGTATTCCTGTAGAACCGATCTGTTCTCTTATTACTATGGTAAATAAAATGATGCCTGAGTTAGGAATATTGCTTTGGATTGCTGTGTTGTATTCCCATCTTGTAGTTATTTTTATATTTTCTTGCAGTTCAAATTTAGTTGAGTTCTGAAAGCCATGGCCCATTTTTTTCCACTTCCTTTTTTTTCTCCTTAAAGTGAAAAATGTTTCACAAGCTAAAGCTTGCATTCGTGTAATCCGTTGTCTTTAGGTTATCCCTACGCGGATGGTTGCAGTCAGTAGGTTTTCAAGAGTGAAACTTTATATTTTCTCGCAGTTCAAATTTAGATGAGTTCTGAAAGCCATGCCACATTTTTTTCCACTTCCTTTTTTTTTTCTCCTTGAAGTGGAAAATATTTCACAAGCTAAAGCTTGCATTCGTATAATCCATTGTCTTTAGGTTATCCCTACACGGACGGTTGCAGTCAGTAGGTTTTCAAGAGTGAAAGTGAATGAACCAATTAGTAGGTTTGCAGGAATTGAACATTTTAGTGTGACTATTTAAACAGAAGGCTGATCTGGGAAGTTTCCATTCCCAAAAGGAGTAGATGTGGTCAAATACACGTGGGAGGAGTAAGAAAGTGAGCTCTTTATGCACATACACGGTTTAGGTAGGAATATCCCAAATGCTATTTAGTATAACTGTTGTTTGAATGCAGTTGTCTTCCTGCTCTCCTTCAACCTAGTTTTATTCTGCTTTTGAACTCTTACAGATGGAATGAGTGGCTGTTGTATGACATGTACATTCCTGATCTCCCCCGTGCTGCTCGGCTCTGCCTCTCTATCTGTTCGGTTAAAGGCCGGAAGGGTGCTAAGGAGGTAAAACACTTGATGGCTTTAATACGCTAACAAACAAAAGCTACTTAAGTCAAATTTGGGAAGATATTTGCTAAACGCTGTGCTGGCAACGAGTCTTAGTCCAATGCTTGATTTGAGTCTGATTAAAATAGGGTTTTGTTTTTCCTTGTATCTAATTCAGACTACCATGTTCTTGTGGTCAGAAATTAAACAACGTGGAAAAAAGCTTATCCATTCAGTGCTGTAGATCCTGTCTATACTGTATTGCCAGACACAAAGATCACTGTTAGTCTTTTGAGGTGCAAATGCCATTAAACTCAAGTGTCTAAACCCATAGGTTAGCTATTTATTAAAAAAGGGCGATATTTGTACTTGAATTTAGAGTTGATTTTTAAAATGAAGAAAATTTGTGCTACTTTAGCATTCGATGTAAGATCACAGTAATTTTTACGAATCTACATATGGCATCTAATTTTAGCCACTGGCATCGTTAAATTCTGGGTTTGAGTGTGTGTCACAGGTACTAGATAGGTTGGGGTTTTTTTGGCTACAACCAGGTTTACGAATCTTACAGAATCACAGAATGGTTTATGTTAGAAGGAACCTTAAAGACCATCCAGTCCCAACCCCCTGCCCTGGGCAGGGACACCTCCCACCAGACCAGGTTGCTCCAAGCCCCATCCAGCCTGGCCTTGAACCCCTCCAGGGATGGGGCAGCCACAGCTTCTCTGGGCAACCTGGGCCAGTGTCTCACCACCCTCATCATGTAAAATATAAAAATAATAATTCTTATGCCCAATCTAATTATTTCTTTTGCAGTTTAAACCTGTTGCCCTTTGTCCTGTCACTACAGGCTTTGGTAAAAGTCTCTGTCTGTCAAAAAAACCTCTCCCTCCATCATCTTGGGTTATTTTGATGTGGGGAAAGTGTTAGCATGTGTTTGCAAGTGTTTTGGTGCCATTCTGCAGAATTCCATGACGGTCATTCATAGAAAAATACAGTCCAGCTTCTGCAACCTGCTTTCAGCTAATCTGGGAATGTAAGAGATTGCTCTGGGCTGAAAAATGTTATTTCTCCTGACTCACTCTGCAATAATTAATTGATGACACTGAAAAATGGTCTTTTAATCTCTTGAAGGAGCACTGTCCATTGGCTTGGGGAAATATAAACATGTTTGATTATACAGACACTCTTGTATCTGGGAAAATGGCTTTGAATCTCTGGGCAGTACCTCATGGGCTGGAGGATTTGTTGAATCCTATTGGTGTTACTGGGTCAAATCCAAACAAGGTTAGTATTTGCATGCCAGTTTTCTCTTTAGGGGTACCTTTTCAAAATATGCTGTATTGTAATTGGTATTGTTCAACAGAAAAAGTAATTTGAATTCCCTTTATATAGGAAACTCCATGTTTAGAGCTGGAATTTGATTGGTTTAGCAATCCTGTAAAGTTTCCAGATATGGCAGTGATCGAAGAACACGCCAATTGGACGATATCCCGTGAACTGGGCTTTAACCACAGCTACGCTGGGATGGTAAGGCACACTCACCTTCCAACCTTAGCTACCAAAATACAAAAGTCTTAGTTATTTTACTCAGTAGATTAGTGATAAAGAGAACTTTTTTCTTCATGTATCCTGATTTATTGTAAAAGCCAAGAAATCAATTTTTTGTTTCATGTTTGGCAAAGTGAACGAGATATTCCCATTTCTTTGGATTACCAGTAAATTGACCTAATGTTTCACCGACCAACCAGAACACTTGACACCACCTTAACTGTGCAAACTGCTAGAGCCTTTTATGATGTTTTTATATCGTTAATTAAGTCTAAACTACTTAGTTTAGAATCATAGAATCGTTAGAGTTGAAAGGGACCTTAAAGGCTTCTCAAAAGTTGTAATTCTCCTTCAATGATACTGTTTTATTTTGTTGCAGTTTAATGTTTACAGGTAGGCTTTCTTTTGTAACCTAAAGGTGCTTATAATCCCTTATTGGCTTTTTAATAGGCTAGTTATGACCATCAGTGCAGGGAATTCTAAAGTAATTGATTGGCAAACACATGAGTGTGGTCCTTTATCGCCTTTGTTCCACGAAGAAAATCTATGAATTGACAATTGGCTTTTTGGTGGGGTTTGGAGCTTTTTTTAAAAGCCCATTTTGGATGATTAAAAGAAGAAAAAAAGAAAAGCAGTAAAGCTAAAAATGCTGTGTATTAAAGATAAGGCTGTGACATTAGATGGTATGTTTTGCTTTTTCCTCTGGAGGCTGGTTCAAAGACTGTAGAGTTTCCCCAGGAGAGCTTTGTGCTCTGTGAGAAGGAGAGTCTCAGGGTGGAAAGTTCTGCTGTGTCAAAAAGTGCAGAGGTGTCAGTAAACTTCTAGTTTGGGAATTCTACTGATACTTGTAACAGTCCTATCTCAGTATATCCTGAACAAATTGCTGTAGGCATTTGATTTCTCTTGATGCTCTGTAAGAAGTCCATCACACAGTGGTATATCTGCTTGTGATATGAATTGTGACTGAGAGGTGCTGCATGGACTCTTATTAAGTGATTAAGGACAGCTGAATTCTTGGTAAATCACGTTCCTTTGCTATAACACAGCCTATTACCTGGGCTTTTACATGCTCAACTCATTGTTTGGTTCCATCTATAGGCAAAAATAGAAAATGGTGAGGAGAATAAGCTCTTACTTCAGTGACAAAGTAATGATCAGCTTACACTTTAAAGAAAAAAAAGAATTGCAATAACGTCTCAGATTATAGTCTGTTCTTATTTGTGATGATCCCTTATAATAATGTAGAAGAAAGTCAATATGGAGAAAACCTATTGACATCAATGACTAATTTGACAGGGAAACAAACTGTCTATCACTGCTTTAGTCTCTCTTTCATCTTCATGCGGCTTTTCATTCAACCCTCCTTGTTGTCTACCAAAATCTTCTTATTACTTACCCTTTGTTAAATCGTATTTCATTAAATGCTTGGTAAGTTTGAACATCACTATATTTCTTAGTATTGTGTTTGTCCCTTTTATCTTTTAATGCGTGGTATCTTCAGGTCTGGAGCCAAACTTTTTATATTCAGATACTGTGTGTATTTATAGCTGTTTGTAATATTAACTATATTTAGCGATGTAAAAGGCAGTGCATTGTTACTCTTTCAAAAATCAGATACTAGGCAATATCTGAAAGAGGCAAAAAAATGCTTGTCTGAAATGGTGAAAAATCAGCAAAGCAGTCACAGAGGTATGATTTATGTATAAACGTTTTTGTTATGATACCAAGAGCATAACTTTTTTTTTGTTTAACCTAGAAATGCATTAGGCTGCATTTAAAATCAATTAATGCATTAAGAGATCATTTATAGGTCCATTAATATCTCAAATATGAAAGAATTTTCAAATATTAAATCTAATTTACTGTCCCACAATTCATAGAATTTCAAGTTTTTGGTGTTGACCGCAACAGGATAAATGCATTTTCCTTCTGGGCTTGACCTAAACTATGATCTTTCTGACCCACTGTGCAGGTACATTTTACACTTTTTTGACTTTCACTTACTCTTTAGGATGACTTTTTCAGAATCAAGATAAATATGTGCAATAAATCACTTGTTCAATATCAACTATTTGATCTTATGTCAGGTGTAGGATGATTATAAAGTCATTTATCCCTTAACTTCCTTACAGAGTGACTCTGGCTTTGCTACTTGCACTGTAACCATTACCATAATATATAAGAATGTGTTCTAGGAATTTTCCTGTGGCATGTAGAGAGCAGTCCTGAATAATTTTAAGTCCAGCGTATTCTTGTCCCATGTAATAGTAGTGAACCTGTTGTGAGAACACATCATTTATGTAATGGAAAATAAATGTAAAATAGAAAACTTCCAGTTTGGAGTAGATACCATCTGGTATAACCTGACAACTGTTTCTGTATTTGTGCATATAAATAACACCATTTCACCTTTTAAAGGGTGACTTGATCTCCTACCTGGAAATTTCAGATTGTTCTCCTCTTCAACTTTTTTTTTTTTTTTTTTTAAAGCTAGGTACATTGGAAAGACTTTCTATAAAAGACATAGAGATATTTCTGTTTCAAAGTTCTACCAGTTGAAAATTTCCATCAACAAAACTGGCAGATAAAGCTCAGTTCATTCTTGCTCATGGTCTTGTTTAACGTGCTCAGTAGAAATTGAAGGAGCAGAACAAGAGGTCAAAGACTGTGGTTCTACAGCTTAAACAATTTGAACTTGGAAAAGGGTTGATTTTATTCTTTTGTAGTAGTACGTATCGTACAGGTGTGAAAATGGGAGTTGAACACTGTTCAACTCTTGTAGAATTTTTGGGTTAGCTTCATCTTAAGTTTCAAACTTGTTTATTACAGTCATGTTTTATACTAAAGGCAATAACAGAAGCTGCTTAAGATTTCCCTTTTTCGCAGTGCAATTAATTCTATAGCTGAAACCTCAGAAACTGCATCATTTCATATGGTTGCTTTGCACAAAACACATTAAATGAAATAAATGGAAAGTGTAGGAGAAAAATTGAACTTGGCATGTGAGGTGTGAAAAATCAAGTAGTTTCAGTACCTCTGCCATTGGTCTAAGCTGGTTCTAATAGATGAAGTCTTAGATAATGTTAATTTCAGTGTGTACCAGTTCTGTTTTCTGTGCTCTTTGTGGAATGTCTTACACTAGTTCTGGTTAATGTTTTCCAGTTTTCTTGTAACTCAGGCTTTCCTACCGTCTTCTACCTTTTCTTCACCTGCCTTCATCCCCATACTCCGCTTTTTCAGTTCTGATTCTTTTTCGCTCCTTTCAGCAATGTCAAAACTGGAGACAGAAATGACCAGTTTCGTGTTGTGCTGTGTTCTGTTGTTCATCAGATGTCACCCACTACTCTTTCTCCACGTGGTTGAAACGTACCTCTTCTTGTCCCAGTAGCACTTAAAAGTGGTTGTAGAAATCCAAGGCCTAGTTTTTCCCCCCCTCTCTGTTTTTAAATTGCAAGTCCTCAGCTATAGCAAAAGGAAACGAGGAGATAGTATTTCATGACGTAGGCTGTAAGTGTTGCCGTGCTGTTAAAATACTTCATGTACATTGTATGACAAGGGAAGGAGGTGTGTGCAGAGTTAATGGAGCACTTTCTTTCTCTGCAGAGCAACAGAATAGCTAGAGATAACGAATTAAGAGAAAGCGACAAGGAGCAACTGCGAGCCATATGTACGCGAGATCCCTTGTCTGAAATCACTGAGCAAGAGAAGGACTTCCTCTGGAGCCACAGGTATTTAGAAACTAAAACCAAACCAAAGGAAAAACCCCTTGTTGGCACACTCAGACTTCGCCCTGTTCACTCCAAATGTGTCATGGTTGTCTTGGGTTTTGCTCCCTTTGTTCTGCATTGTTGGACTTAGTGTTTTAGAGAACGTTTTTAAAGCATTCTGCTTCGTATGTCTTGGTGCATAAGGCCATGGAGAAAAGGAAATTGTTGAATTAGTTTACATTTTCCCCATTACTGTGTTTTTAAAGCATTCTGCTTCGTATGTCCAAGGAGAAAAGGAAATAGTTGAATTAGTTTACATTTTCCCCATTACTGCAGGCCTACCTTCGTGCTTGGATCCTGACACCACCTTATGGTATCAGTTGGGTCCTGCTGATAAAGGAGGAAAAAGGTGCAAGACTGAGGGTTCACAGTGGGTGGTTATCGAAACAAAAAAAATGCCCTTTTGTACATACAACTTTTTTTCTCTTTCACAGACACAATTGTGTGCATACTCCAGAAATTCTGCCCAAATTGCTTTTGTCTGTTAAATGGAATTCTAGAGATGAAGTGGCCCAGGTAACGCATAGCTCTGAATTAGCTTTATGTTTTGAAACAGCTTTAAAGTATGCTATTTTAAAGAAAATGTCTAGAAGTTAAAAACATGTTACGTGTGCATAATATGTTGAATGAAAACTGAGATGATTTAAGTTACTGCTATAGTGGACTGATGAGTCTGGTCCATAGTTCTTGTTCTGTAGCTCAGTCTGAGTCTGAAGGTTTTCTTCTTGTCTACAGATGTACTGTTTGGTGAAAGATTGGCCTCCAATCAAGCCAGAGCAAGCAATGGAGCTTTTGGACTGTAATTATCCAGACCCAATGGTGCGAGCTTTTGCAGTTCGCTGTCTAGAGAAGTACCTGACAGACGACAAACTCTCTCAGTATTTAATCCAGCTAGTACAGGTACAGAACATGTCTGGGTATACTTGATGTCTTGTGTATATTCTATAATCACAGGGGCTTAAAATACAGCACAAGTTAAGATGATGTGAAAAAGAGATCATCAGAAGTATGTTTGCATTGCAGATTGTTTAGGAGGAGGAGATGAAATGCAGTTCGTTTTCTGTAGTGCTGGGGGTTTGCTTGTTATTAAATGCCTGAATTCTGTGGAGATGCAGAACTGTTCTGCCAACTGGCACGGGCAGCTATTTTGGCTGTCCTAACATATGGGAAAGTGTGAGCAGAAGCGCCTTCTCGAAATTCTGAGCAAGTTGAGGCTAAAATATTTGGTAACAGTAAAAGAAGCATCAGATGGTGAGTTCCTGAAATAGAGGCAGCCAGTGCACTGTTAGCAGATGTTGTTCAAATCCCAACACATGCAAATATTAATACCAAGATCAGTCATTCTATAAATTTTAACATAAAACACAGATTGCTTTTTATTTAACTACCTTTAATCCATATACGTTTCATAGAAATAATAATTGCAACTGATATTTTTTTTCTCTTTATCCTTAACTAGGTTCTGAAATATGAACAGTATTTAGATAATCAGCTTGTGAGATTTTTACTCAAGAAGGCACTGACCAACCAAAGGATAGGACACTTCTTCTTCTGGCATTTAAAGTAAGCATAGTATCATGCTAAGGGGTGGTGGGACTCCTATTAGCTGTAAATAATTAAGGCTTGGCATACTAAATAAATATAAATAATAAAGGCTTGGCATACTAAATGTCCTTTTGTAGGAAAATACTACCACTTAATGTCTGTTTTATATTATTTAAGAATTTGAATGCATAGTTTGGTAATAGAAGTTTAAACTGCAAGTTTAAAAAGCTGTTTAATAATAGATACTTAGTTTTGTAGTTCTTTTTATCTAATGATGATTATCCTAGAAGCAAGGTAGTCCAAGATTGCTGGGAACCTCCCATACTGTTAGCTTTTTACATTTTTGACAGATTTCTGCTGTTTTAACTTTATTTTGTATGCCAGATCCCTACCATTTTTTTCCAGAAAATTTTAGGAATAGTTGAGGCCTAGAGAAAGCCACCCAATTTGACCAGATAAGGCTTTGAAAAATAACTGTTCACACCTGCTTATTAAAGACTTTATAGAGTTTGATAGCCAAAATACCTGAGTGTTCTTCCTTACTTAGTATAAAATGGGCTTTTGGAATTCCTGCTGTTGAGAAGGCTGAGTGTTAATCAGCCTGTAGTAATACTGGGTTCTAGCTAGATCTCACCTAAAAATGCTGTTCTGATATAGTATGATCAGACACAGAAATAGAAGCAAGGAATCTTTGTTGTGCTTTCAGTTTTCTACTTCCCTTGGTAAAGGATAATGAACTAAGTTGCCTGATTAGCTTGTTTGAGGGAATATTTTAGGACTGTTCAAAGACTGAGAGTAGGTAAAAACAAGGAAACTGGAGGGGCCACAGCTTGGGATTGGCTAAATGAGAAAATAAGGAGTCAAAAGTGAAACAGTTTTGCTCTCATCAAAGAAACCTGGAACTTGTAAACCTCAAAGAGTTTCTGGGAAGTGTGGATTTTGAATAAAGACAAGGGGTAGAGAAGGACAGGATGGAGAAAGAAGGAATGGGGGAAAAGTGTGTAAACTGCACTGAATTAGTTGTAAAAGGTACCGAAGTCTGATCATTCTGGTTAAAATGAGACAAGGTGTGGGAGGTCAATACAAGTTATTTACCTGAAAAGAAGGATCCATAAGCAGCCCTTGGGAAGATGTTACAGGCATGGCTTCATTTTTGGCACCTCTAAGTGGTCTTGTCTTTAAGCTATAACTGTTCTTCCTCTCTGTGTAGGTCTGAAATGCACAATAAAACTGTAAGTCAGAGGTTTGGTTTGCTTCTGGAGTCCTATTGTCGAGCGTGTGGAATGTACCTAAAGCACCTGAGCAGGCAGGTGGAGGCTATGGAGAAGTTGATTAACCTCACAGATATTCTCAAGCAGGAAAAAAAAGATGAGACCCAGAAGGTATTATAAGCTGTGCACGTACCAAAACTGTTGCTGTTGAGTCACAGGAATTGCTCAGAACTGTGTTTTATTTGATTAACTGGAAAAGTGTTAATGCTGACTTCAGTAGATAGTGTGTTATCCTTGAAGCTGTAATATTTTATGTATCCATTGCCATTGTTTACCCCTTAAGGCAACAAAACTAAAGTTAAGGGTTTCAATTTGCATAACTTCAATTTCTGTTGAAACTGTGCAAAACCGTACTTTAAAGCCAAAGCTAAAATCTGATACTTACCTTCATTTACATGGAATTAGTGTTCTCAAAACCCAAATGTGGTTGTTTATCAGGTACAGATGAAGTTTCTTGTTGAACAAATGAGACGGCCTGATTTCATGGACGCTTTGCAAGGTTTTATCTCTCCTCTTAATCCTGCGCATCAACTGGGAAATCTTCGGTACAGTCAGTTTTGAAATTTGTCTAGATATTTAAGGAAATGCTCACTAATGTTAACACTAGCAATGCCAAAGGAAAATTTACAATATAACTCTTCTGGTGGGCTTAGGAAATGGTTGCACTTACTAATTCCAGTTTGAAGCTAAAAGTAAAAGTAGTTGATAGTCAATTATTCGTTCAACTTTTAATTTGATACTAGTACAAAGAGTTTTAAGAAAACAGGGAGAACTTAGTAGTATTACAGAAAAATGGTGTGACAATCAAATTATGCCTATTTCACAGAAATTTTCTCTTTTTATAGGCTTGAGGAGTGCAGGATAATGTCATCTGCAAAAAGGCCCTTGTGGTTGAACTGGGAAAACCCAGATATTATGTCTGAATTGTTATTCCAGAACAATGAGATAATCTTTAAAAATGGAGATGGTAAGGAAAAATAAATGTAGTCCAAAAGTTACATCTGTTTATTTTCCTAACTTACTGGTTAGTAATTTTTCTAAACACGTAAAATACATATAAGGGGGGAAAAAAAACTTAAAAAATAATCATCTGAGCAAAGCAGTTTTCTTTTCTGGAAAAATTAAGCATGTACAAGTAAGTATTTGTCTCAGTCATGTCCAAATTTTGTGTGTTCTAAGACGCTTAGTCTGTTGTGGTGGAACATGATACTATTTATTATTTTGGGTTTTTTACTTGAAAATGTCTTCAAGGTATTACAGATGCATCATCTGTCACTCCATTGTGTATATTTTTAAACAGCTTTGAAATCTCCGCCGCAAATTTGTTTCATTCTCAACTACTTAAAATCTGTGTTTCTCTATTGAGAGGAAAAAAAAACTACACTAAATTACACAAGCCTCATTTTCTTCAGATAGACATTTTGGGGGAAAAGTAAAATAAGATGTAACAAAGTGTTCTGAAATTTGCAATCTCTATGTATTTGACTATTCCAGACTTGCGTCAGGACATGTTGACACTTCAGATAATTAGAATTATGGAAAACATCTGGCAAAATCAGGGTCTTGATCTTCGGTAAGCATTAGAGGTCATTCTCAAGCAATGCTTTTCTTAATGGCTTTTGCATTGGTTTGTTACTGGAGATTGCTTCCGTTCTCCTGAGAGAAATAAATGAAATGCTATAAATAGGCATGTTTGTACGTGTTAGAGCGACTTTCAGTATTTTTAGTACCCTTCAGTTTAAATACTGGGTTCCGTAAAGATAAGATTGTATTTGAAAAATACTGTTGGTATCTTCATTTCAGTACACAAAGTAGGTATTACCCAGCATGATACAAATGCAGCTCCTCCACCTCTAAACAGCCTGTGGGTGCAGTACCTTCTGCAGAATGCAGTTTTGCAATATGTTCAGGCACTATTTGGAAGCTCCTTTTGAAGGTCCCCAGCTGGTTTTCCATACAAAGTATCATCTGCTGCTTGTTTACAGTAATCCATGAAATCCTAACATTTCCTTTCTAAATGATTAGATTCTGTCTGTAGTGCTTCACTTGAAATATAGTTGAATAGATTGTCGTTAGATCATGCTAAATGCTTTTTTAAGAGTTTTTTCCAGTGTATTCCCCAAGGCCTCCAAGAACATGTTATTAGAATTTTGTCTTAACCTTTTGTCCTGGTATAAAACTGAAGGAGGACATTGGTGATACAGGGGCTGGCATTTTACTGTACTAATGTCTGGTACATTTTTTCCACAAGACTAATAATAATACACCTATAAAACATTAACAGAGATTTTTCCTACCCTAAAGGAACAGATGGCACTTACCTGATAAGGGTTATCAAATGGGCTTCTTGCTTAATGTCTTGAAACTTAACTCTGTAACAAAAAAAAACCAGCCAAACAAAAAAGAACCCCAAACCCACAACCTTTTGTTGTCTTGTCTTCCAGGATGTTGCCTTACGGTTGTCTGTCCATCGGTGACTGCGTGGGGCTCATCGAGGTGGTGAGGAGCTCTCACACCATCATGCAGATTCAGTGCAAAGGGGGCTTGAAAGGAGCGTTGCAGTTCAACAGCCACACGTTGCATCAGTGGCTCAAGGACAAAAACAAAGGAGAAATGTGAGATTTCCTCTGCTTGTTTTTCTTGTCCGTGTGCTCTTTTTTGATGGAAAATTCAGGAGAACTAAAGTTCATCAAGTGGGAAGTTATGTCCATCTGGTCTTGGTTGTGGTGTTTTGGTTTGTTTTTTTTCCCCTGCCCTTCTTTGCCTTATATTTCTGTTGGTAGCTCTTTTTAGTTTGGGTTGTTGGGTGACCTCTCAGCAGTAAAGCCTAAATTGGAGTTAGAACTGTGAAGGTATGGCTTAAGTCTGTATTTTAACAGTAGCACATCAAAATGGAAACTGCTGGCCTCCAAAAGAGGGACAGTCACTTCAATAGTGTGTTTACTGCTCCGTGATCTAACTAACTGTAAATACTTCTGTTTTCAGAGTATTTCTGAATTTCTTCCTTACTTTAATAAAGCGATAAAAAGTCCAGGCACTCTGCTTCATTGAGAGAAGACGGTAGAAGTTGGCTCTCTCTTAATGGGGAAGGGGAGAAGAAAAAAAAAAAGAAAATCTGCACTTCTGTATTATTAGAATATCTGTAGGAAAATGTCTCCTTTTTTTTTGTTTTCAATAGGTACGATGCAGCTATTGACTTGTTTACACGTTCTTGTGCTGGCTATTGTGTTGCTACCTTTATACTGGGCATCGGTGATCGCCACAATAGTAACATCATGGTAAAAGATGATGGACAAGTAAGATGTTTTTCTAGAAACATACCTAATGTTATCTCTCACCTTGACATGAGTTTGTTTTAAAAGAAAAAAATCCATCTGAACTATAGTGAATGATCAATTTTACTGTGACATCATTTAATCAAAAAATTACTAATCTTGAAATACTTTTCTGTCTTTCCAAGCTGTTTCACATTGACTTTGGGCACTTCCTCGATCACAAGAAGAAAAAATTTGGATATAAAAGAGAGCGTGTGCCATTTGTCTTAACACAAGACTTTTTAATAGTGATTAGTAAAGGAGCCCAAGAATGTACCAAAACAAGGGAGTTTGAAAGGTGAGCCCTTTTTATTAAGCATTTAACATCCAGAATATTTTGTACCTAAAATGCACTTTACCACTCTTGACCTCTAATAATTAGTACTTTTAACTGAAAAGCAGTATTTTAATTGGCTTGCAGCGGATATGTTCTAATTTAGTTGAAAATCAGCCATCCACTTGTAAATTAGTAGGTGATCTTAGTGCTTACTTGGCCTTCAGTTCATGAAACCTCACATGAGCTTTGCAGGGCCAGCACGTGTATAACGAAAACTTTTTATATCTATATCTTTTTTTTTTGGTTAACACTTAAAATCCTCTGGGGATTTTGCATAACTGCAAAAACTGAGAATTCTTAAATGTCAGGTGTAATGTGCATCAGAGCAATACTTCTCTCTCCTGTAGCTGCTGTGATACCAGCTCTTTTCTCTGGCCTGTGTAGTTTGTGGTGCTCTGCAGAACCTACTGAGAAATGAGAACTTGAAAGTAGTAATAATAAATAAATTCTGTTGGTGTAGTTTTTCCTAATATCTTTCCAGAGATCCAGTCTTTGAGAGGTTTCAATTGTAATTTTAATTTCATTATGTTGTGGGGTAGGGGAAAAAGGCAGATTTGAAGGTGTAGTGTTTGTCTAAATGCTGCAGTGGATTATTTTTTTTTGCATTTTTTTCTTAATCTAACTTAAATTAGCAATTTCAGCTTAAACAGGGATTTCTCACCCACTGTTGTGATATAGCATGTGCCTCTGGCTTCAGTGCATTCTCCAGAGTGTCTGAGGAGCAGCAGGTAGTGCCCTCATAAAACTACAGGAGAGAAGTCTGTATCTGATGATAACCAAGAAAGTGCTGTTTGCTGCAGGAAACGTGCTCTGAAATTGGAAATATCAGTGGCAATGACTAAAAAAGCTCTGTGAAATCCCATAAACTCGTGTGGAATACTTGCAGGAATTGCAAATGAGGTTTAAGCTGGAAAGCCCTCTTCAGTTTGGCTGTTGTGTTAGTCTGACCACTACTAATCCTTACAGAAATGAAGATAAAGTAGGACGATGAGGCTATTTTCTCAGCAGCATTATGGTGTCACTGGGCTAAGACTGTCCAGTTACCTGAAAACTGGTTTGGAGGTGAAGAAGTAAACGCATCTCAGAATCGTAGTGGTAGTGGTTGGAAGGGACCTCAGAGATCATCGAGTCCAACCAACACAAAAAAAAAAAAAAAAAACCACACAAAAAACACAAACCACCACCCACCCCCTAAAAACACAACAACCACCAAACCAAAACCATCACCCACCCACACAACATCCCACCACAAACCAATAATCTTGGGCACTAGAGCATGCCCTGAAGAACCATGTCTACACGTTTCTTAAATACCTCCAGGGATGGTGACTCCACCACCTCCCTGGGCAGCCCATTCCAATGCTGGATAACCCTTTCAGTAAAGAAATGTTTCCTAATATCCAGCCTGAACCTCCCCTGGCGCAACTTGAGGCCATTTCCTCTCGTCCTGTCGCCTGTGACTTGAGAAAAGAGACCGACCCCCACCTCTCTACACCCTCCTTTCAGGGAGTTGTAGAGAGCAATAAGGTCTCCCCTCAGCCTCCTCTTCTCCAGGCTGAATAACCCCAGCTCCCTCAGCCTCTCCTCGTAGGACTTGTGCTCCAGACCCCTCACCAGCTTTGTCGCCCTTCTCTGGACCCGCTCCAGCACCAAAATGTCCCTCTTGTGGTAGGGGGCCCAAAACTGGACACAGTACTCAAGGTGGGGCCTCACCAGTGCCCAGTACAGGGGGACAATCACCTCTCGGGCTCTACTCGCCACACTGTTCCTGATACAGGCCAGGATGCTGGTGGCCTTCTTGGCCACCTGGGCACACTGCTGGCTCCTGTTCAGCCGACAGTCGACCAACACCCCCAGGTCCTCTCATAGGGAAATAAATACACTGAGCTTTTTTTATTTCCCCCCTGTCTCTTCCAGGTTTCAGGAGATGTGTTACAAGGCTTATCTGGCCATTCGGCAGCACGCCAACCTCTTCATCAATCTGTTCTCCATGATGCTTGGCTCGGGGATGCCAGAACTGCAGTCCTTCGACGATATCGCCTACATCCGAAAGACCCTCGCGTTGGACAAAACCGAGCAGGAAGCTCTGGAGTATTTCATGAAGCAAATGAACGATGCTCACCACGGTGGCTGGACGACGAAAATGGACTGGATCTTCCACACAATAAAGCAACACGCTTTGAACTGAACTGAAAGCAAAGAAAACAAGGAGAACTGAGAGCCCGCTTTGGGGGGTACTGCACTGTTCATACCCGGTAGCAGCAAAAAGACTGGTTGCATAGGAATTGCACAAACCACGAACAACATTAGAATTTATGGCAAGAGGAGAGATGAACTGTTCAGAGAACTGTCGAAAAATAACGTAAAACAGGGTTTCAGAGAGCACTAAAATTGTACACTTAAAAAAAAAAAAAAAGAAAAAATTAAGCTTTAGTATGATGTGTAACTTCATGTTATGCCTTAAGCCCAAAAAGGTAAACTTGGAAGAATGTTTCCTTTTTTCATTTGATAGGATAAATTAGAAGGAAAAAGCAAATAGTGCTAGCATGAACATAGAGTCCATCACATCTTACCTTAGATCTGGTACAGCAGGTAGAGGCTATGCTGGACTGAGAGGAGTGGAGAGAGAATCCAAGTACTAGCAAATATTTAAATGCAGCATAGTTTGAAGGGAAGGAGTTTTAAGGTCAAAGAGCTAAAAACAATAAGTGAGAGGACAGTGCCTTTTCAATATGCTCAGAGGCATTAACATTTACGGGGTTCAGATGACCCTTTGATTTCTGGGTCCGTCACCTGCACAGTTTCTGAAAGCGGTAGGAAATAGGCCCATTCAGCGTGGTGTTTCTTCTGCTCAGTATTTCTAGGGGTGCAATTCATACCTTCACAGAGAAACTCCCTCCCGTCCCCAAAAACTGACTAACCTGGAAACTGAATGGTCAGAATTGGGTTTCGTGCAACAGAGAGTCGTAGTGTTCATCTTAGGTTTGCTTTAATCTAACTTGAACTGAATAGATTTTTTTCATACATGTTTTCCAGAACCTAAAGAAAGGTGAGTTATTAAAATTATTGAAAGATTATTTTTTTATAAAGGCTATTTATATAATAGGAACTATTATTAATATATATTCTTTATTTAGATGATTTGTCCAATATTCACTCTTTTAATTTTGCAGCCCAGTTCTATCTGTCCAAGACTCCCGTTTCCATTAACGTCACTGAAGGTGACCAGATAATACTCCTAGGACCAAATTCAACCCTGGTGACAGAGGACACAAGTACCAGTGAAGTAGTGGGAGATAACTCCCACTCGTGCCAGAGGTGAACTTGGCCTAAGTCTCTTCAAAAAACTTTTTGAGCATCACTCTTGACATTACTGAAGTGATATCTTGGCTATTCAAGGAACGAATGTTTTAAACCCTCAACCTTTGGGTCCACCATTTCTCCTCTTTTTCTTCCTCCTTTGGAAGTGGCTGTTTAATCCCGTAACAAATACGTCAGAAATAGCAATTTTAGATTTTTTTTCGAGATGATCAATAATAAGCAGTTCACCATAAGGCAGATAACGTTGGCTAGCTCAAAGCATGTGGAGTTACCAAGCATTTTATAGCTTTGTCTGTTTTGTGTGTGTGTGTGCGTGTGTGTAATATATATTTGTAAATCTAGTCGTCGTCCTCTAACACAATAACGATGCGTGCAATCAATTCAATTGGCATCAAACAGTAAAAGAAAGGAAACTGCACAGTGATACAGGAATAACATGGTTTGGGTTCGTTGTAGCCTTTAAAGGAAAAATAAGAAAAAATCAGAGAAGCTCATGGGCTTTAAGTTGTTACACTAAGCAGGATGGGCATTTGAAAAACATTCTGCCAGAGTTTCAGGGACAAAAGAAAAAATCCTTTTTTTTAAGCTTCAAAGCATTAAACCCTAATTACCTTATCCTGTTATGCCAGTTCTGTGCTGAGGTAACTTCACTGAGGATAGCAGAAGGTACCGTTTACTTCCATCGGCGTAAATGAGCGGATGTCTCCTGTTCTCAGTACCAGAAATAGGATCTGCTGACGGACTGTGAAAGCTCTAGATTCTTACAGAGATTGCTTGGAATTTGGATTTTTATTTTTTTTTTATTGTTCCCGCCTCCTGGAGATTTTAAGGTTCCCACCTCTTTATTTCTGAGAGTCAGATGCGCAAAACACTAAGTACCTTATTTTGAGCTTGAATTGAATCCCAACACCTCGTTCCCGCAGAACTCTGCGGTGGGACTGCAGAAATCCCAGCCTGGGCTCAGGCCCTAGGGTTTGTCACAAAGCATTAGGGATTTAGTGAAACACAAATTCTGAAACAGTGACTTTTTCAACTGTGAAACTGTGTTTGATTTTCATGACAGAACAGGCTGCTGCTGATTTAGCTTTCCTAAAAAAATATATTCTTTGCTTTCCTAAAAGTAGTAGAAAAAGCACCTGTGCTGACTTAGACACACTTTTCTGTTCTGAAGGGGTGTGTTGGTAGGTTTTTTTCATAGGTGAAAGAGATGTTCAGTATAATTCTTTAAAAATAACACACCCCAAAATTGTTAGTGGTTTGGCATCTCGTGGAGAAGATAAAACCCTGCGTATTAAGGGCAATATGGAAATTACCAAGCCTGGAGAGAACTTTGTATGTGATGACCCTGCTGTTGGTGGTTTGGAGGGTTCTTTTGGGGTTGGTGTGTTTGGTTTTTTTTTCCTTTTTATGTAAAACATTAAACGCCCTGTAGCGGTCAGTAGCCCACCTTTGTTGACAATTTGAAGGTATTTTCTTTGCTTTGTCATTTTATAACTGGCATGTTCCAGCGTCTGTTCGTAATAATAATTG
Source organism: Calidris pugnax (assembly GCF_001431845.1). Lineage (NCBI taxonomy): Eukaryota > Metazoa > Chordata > Aves > Charadriiformes > Scolopacidae > Calidris > Calidris pugnax. The sequence continues at coordinate 5,196,414 of NW_015090811.1, forward strand.
TGAATTCCTCCTGTTTTGCATGTCTGTACAGGTTGCAGATCTGGGCTGGACCCATTCAAACAAAACTATCAAAAAAGCCACTTGAAATTATGATTTTGTTGATGTCTCTGACATCTTTAAAATGCTTCAAGTTAATGAAAATGGTGTGGTATTACAGAAAGAATTGTAACTTGCTGCTTCTAAGGTATATATTTTTTTTAAATCTTCCATGTTTCATTATCTTGTTTTAGTTCTACTTGAATGGAAGAAGAACCACACTTGTTTGTGTTTTTTTTTTTTTAAATACTATATAGCTGTGGATGTTGTTGCAGATTGTTGAATCCCAACTTAATTTTGCAATACATGTTTCATACAAATAATGGCAATATGGAAATTACTAAGCCTGGAGAGAACTTTGTATGTGATGACCCTGCTGTTGGTGGTTTGGAGGGTTCTTTTGGGGTTGGTGTGTTTGGTTTTTTTTTCCTTTTTATGTAAAACATTAAACGCCCTGTAGCGGTCAGTAGCCCACCTTTGTTGACAATTTGAAGGTATTTTCTTTGCTTTGTCATTTTATAACTGGCATGTTCCAGCGTCTGTTCGTAATAATAATTGTGAATTCCTCCTGTTTTGCATGTCTGTACAGGTTGCAGATCTGGGCTGGACCCATTCAAACAAAACTATCAAAAAAGCCACTTGAAATTATGATTTTGTTGATGTCTCTGACATCTTTAAAATGCTTCAAGTTAATGAAAATGGTGTGGTATTACAGAAAGAATTGTAACTTGCTGCTTCTAAGGTATATATTTTTTTTAAATCTTCCATGTTTCATTATCTTGTTTTAGTTCTACTTGAATGGAAGAAGAACCACACTTGTTTGTGTTTTTTTTTTTTTAAATACTATATAGCTGTGGATGTTGTTGCAGATTGTTGAATCCCAACTTAATTTTGCAATACATGTTTCATACAAATAATGAATTTGTATTTTTTTTTTTATTTTTTTTTTGTGCTGAAAGTTGTCTCAGTTTAGGGTGAGGCTCTATCTGTCCAAAATGATGTATAACTTGCTGCCCCTCCAGTTGGTGAGGGGGTTTTTTGGGGGAGGGGGGGTTGTTTATTTTATTTTTTACATCTGTATTAATGAAGGGAAGCCAACTGGATCTAGCAGTTGTCTCTCTGCGTACACTAACCAAATCTGTAGGTGCTCTCCTCTTTGAGAAATTCTGATTTTACTTCATGCTGATAAAACTATATCAGCATCACTCTGGTTTTCCAACGGCATGTGAAATCAGAGTTAGACTGTGTGTATATTAAGGTTCCATGTTACTTATTCATACAATTCAGTATGAAAGATGCTCTCTTAATGAGAGGAATGTTTAACAGAAGCCCAATTAACACTAGACAAATTGACTTTGAAATAGTCGTTATTAACCGGCCTTTTCAGCTCTCCCATTCGTAACTCATCTTGTCTGTGGTTACTTTCATTCTTGAGGCTTCCAGGATTCTTCTTGCTCGCTGGCTTAAATGTTTCCTCTTCCTTCTCTTTTATAGGATAAGGACTCGTTGAACCCACACTCAGGACAAAAAAACTCAGTTGTTAATTTGCAGTACAGTGTTCTTGATTTCTGAACTTTTGGGGGTAGACTCTTAGAAGTACAAGGTCTTACTGTGTGAGTGCTCCTGTCTCTAAGCCAGAGGTGGATCCCTCTGTCCCTGTCTCCTCCCTTCCCTCTCCCCTAAACAGGGACCTCCCCGTATCGTAACAACAACATAAAACACTTATAAGAGAAGCTCAATCGAAGCAATGCTCTGTCTGGACTTTGAACTTATTGTTCCTATTGGTTTGGATCAATGTGTCTTTAGTTTAAGTGTCCTTATTGTCACTTCTGTATGTGCTGCAATATTCCTTCGGCCAAAAATAACACTTTCTTGACTTTTTCTGAAATTCTAGTGCCAGTTCCCCAGTACAAACTGGTTAGGAACCATTTAGTTCAGTGTAACTGCAGCAATTTTCTTAGGATCTTCTCCCAGTATTGAATTAATCACCGTTAAACCTGACCTAATTGTACTGCTGAAGTTACAGAATCCTCTTCTTCCTTCTCTCCAGCCCCTGTCGTCCAAATTCTTCATCTTCTCTTGTGAAGATAAATGTGTAATTCATCCCCTGGACGTATTATCCTTTCCCCCTCACACCTCTGCAAGTTTTAGCTGTGAATATCCACGTACACCATCCAAATCCACGTCTCTGGTAGAGAGAAGGCTTTAAAAATCTATGTGGCTGCAGTCTGATGGCCTGGGTTCTCGGGCTTGAGATTTTGGAAGTGTTGTTGTCACTGTAACTGGCACCACAATTGCAAGAACTTTCAGAGAATCCTTGAGGTTGGTTGGCAGAGGCTTCTGGAGATGGTCCTTGGGAGCAGGGTCAGCTACAGCAGGTCGCCCAGGAACTTCTGGAGGGTCAGCAGGTCACCAAGGACATCACCCAGTTGGGTTTAGAGTCTGTCCAAGAAAGAAAGAGTCCACAGTAAAGGGTTTTTTCATAATGTTTATATGAAATTTCCTCTGTTTTGTTGCCTGATGCCCTTTCTGTGGGCAGCAGTGAGGAAAGCCTCGCCTGTCCTCTTCATTCCCTTCCATCAACTATTTACGTACGTTGACAAGACACCCCTTGAGCTTTCTCCTCACCATCCTACACAACCTCAGCGCTCTCCTGCCCCTTCAGCATCTTCATGGCCCTTCCTGGACCAGTTCCAGTATGTCCATGGGTGGCTCGTACTGGGCCCAGTGCTCCAGGTGTGTCCTCCCCAGTGCTGAGCAGAGGGGAGGGATGAAGGCTCACCTCCCTCCCCTGCTCTTCCTCAGGCAGCCCAGGGTCCTGGGGGTGCATTTTGGATAAATAGAGCCCAGGAGGGTGTCATTCTTGATGCTTATATCTCACTTTGTCACTCAAAGGTAATTAGCAGTTACATCTCTGCACCAAAGGGATGGTACAAACACCCACCAGTGCTTAAATTATCTTTTAAAAATGAGACAATTATCTTGGAAATAACCACTACTGGGGGAGGGGGGGTCGGGAGGGGGATGTTGCCGTGTGTGTCACTCTGTAATAAAGGTCCTGTGGTAAAGTAGGTAGAAAGCAAGACATTTTTAGTAATAACGGGCCAAAAAAAAAGTATTTAAGATGCAGCAAGATGCATGTGTTGTCATACTGAGAATAGTCTTGCAGTAATTTTATTTTATTTTTAAAACAAAAACCCCTTTTTTCTCCTCTTCTGCTCTGCTACTCGAGTAACAAAGGTTTGGCCTATGATACTGTAGTTCCTCTTCATGGGAAACTGTAAAAAGTCTGCTTTTTATTTATCGGCGCGGTCTGTATCACATGCTGTTTATTAAAAAAAAAAAACAAACCAAACTACTTTTGTTTTTTTATCCCACTTTTGAGTGTTAATGTATATACTAACAACTAAATTAAAATACTCTGGTTGGTACACTTGTGAATTCTGAAGTGAGAATTTAAGGAATCTTCAGTCTGGGAGCTGTGATGTGTTGTTGAAAGTTGTTCTTTCTATAAATGCTACAAGGAGATGGAAATTGCATTAATTCGGGGTGGGGGAGAAACAGAATTTGTGTTATTTGTGGGTGGGAAGTCCTAGATGTGGGTGGTGTTCGTTTTTGTACACGTTGAGCCTCAAAATAAGTAACTTCTTTTGGATGTGGGCTGTAAAATTCATGCCGAGAGAGCAGTTGTTGGTGTTTCAGCTGGATGGTTTTAAAACTCCTGCTAAATCAATCTGGTTTGTTCTCTTAAAAACATCCTTTATGTGATACCAAAACTGTATTTTAAAAACCAAACCAAACTAGGTTGTGTTTTTGTATCCAATACAAATTTTGAAAGAGAGAGAAACATATTTGGGAAATTATACATATATATGTATTTATTGCAACGTAAGAGTATGGGGCTGCAATGGAATTGCTTCTATTGATGGGTTGGTCTCCTTTGGACTTCTGTTGTGAACAAACAGTTATGGTGGGAGGGATTTGAGTTCTATTGCTGGAGAATTTTCCCTTTTTTTGGAGAGAGGAGGGACGTGTCAGGGTTTTTAATGGGGTCCCTTCTACACTTAAGCTTTAAGCTCTGTGCCCTGGTCGATGCTCTTTGGGAGCACCACGGCCCATCCTGGAAAAGGGCTGAGCTCCAGCAAGTGATTTTTGAAGTAGATAGTTCAATAACCTGAAATAACAGATTAAACTTCTCTTTATTACAGCACAAGGTGAGTTTTACCTTTTTCTAGTAACTATGAAATGGTTTTGAGTGGTTCCTACCTGGTTTTAAACCCAAGGCATGGCTCAGGGAATGATCAGTTCTTCTTCAAATGCAAGTTTTATTTACTGCTGTCACCAGGGGTGATTTCAAAATTTATTGTGCTTTTATTAGGTGGAGATGGACCCACTGAGCAGGGCTCAATTCAAAGCAAAGCCTTGGCTTTGGGGTTTTGGGGTTGTTTTTTTTAACTTTTCCCTTGGCAAATAACGGGTTTTTAAGTTTTCCTGATTGCCCTCTGCTGGGAACTGGGGAAAAGGCGCTTTTTTTTTTTTTTTTTTTTTTGTTTGAATAATCACACGGAAAATATTTTGGTGAATAGAGGGGAGAAATACATGGGCATCACCCGTCTGGGTGGCTACAGCGAATTTACAGCTCCTGCTGCTGGAATCCACAGCATGGAACAAACTGGGCTGGGATACCAGGATCAGAGCATAATTATTTATATATTTTTTTAACTAATTACCAGAGCAACAACATTAGGGATGTTGTGGGTTCTCTGCTAATTGAAATCCTGATCTTAAAATGAGGTACCTTGTGGCTCAGTCGGAGCAGAGGAGCTCCGTGAACGAAAGGCTTGGTAAAATGCTGTGATTTGTGTTAAACCATCAGGCTCTAAGGGATTGTAAAGGCTTCCCTCGTGTCTTCAAAATACATGGCTTATTTTGCAAAATAATAAGATGCCGTTTGAAATATCCGGCTCTGTGGGGAAGTAGAACATATTGCTCTCTGTGTAGGTATTTTTAAAAGAGATAGAAAAAAAAATGAGGTGAAGTGAGGAAAAAGGGTGGATTCTTTTGTGAGTATAAATTTGGGTTGTTTTGAAATGGGTGGAAGTCGCTTATTTAAATTCTCCAGGCCTTATTTTATATTGATTGATTTAGTGGGTGTATATATCATATATAGGTTCTCCTATAGAGCAGCTTTAAGGGGCAACTTCTACGTCAGTACTGAGAGTGAATCTGTGCTGTCTGAGGCCGGCACTTTGACATTAAACTCCGTCGCGTGTAAATTAAAGGATAAATTAAAGGATAAACTAAAGGTTTATCTTCCCCCCACCCTCCCCGGTTGCCATGGCGACGGGCGGGGGTGCGGAGGCGCCACCGCGGCCTCCAGGGGGCGCCCTTCCCCGGCGCCGGCCCCGCCCCTTCCCCCGCGGGGAGCTCCGCGTCCGGGGGC
>NW_015090811.1:5201902-5209826 GCF_001431845.1 Calidris pugnax
GCCCCCATCTTAGCCCCGGCCCCGCCGCCGCCATTTGAAGCGCGAACCCGGCGCCCTGAGGCGAAGGGCCCGTCCCCTGCCGCCGCCGCCGGCGGGGGCTGACTCAGGCTGCGGCGGGGCAGGGCCTGCGGCCATCCCGGGCCCGCTCCCCGCCTGGCCCTCGCCTGAGGGGCGCTCCCGCCCGCCGTTCCCGCTGCGGCTCCGGCCTCCGCGCAGGCCTCGGCGGGGGGCAGCGGGCACCTCCCGCGGGTAGGGCCTTGTCGAGCCCGGTCGTTCTGAGGGGTGTCCCGGGGAAAGCCGCCGGAGAGGAGTCACCAATCCTTGGGGAAGAGGCTGAGCCGCCCTGACGGGGGGGAGGCTGGTTGCGGGGAGCTGCGGGGTCCCCCCTCCCAGCGGGGAGAAGCGGGGAGGGTGCTTGGTACTTACGGACCGCCATGTAACATCAGAAGCCCTTGTCTTTTCCATGTTATTCTCCTCTTAAAAATCTTAATTTGGACAAATTATTTCATCTCCTGAGGAGAGCGTTGCTCGGTGAGGGGCTTTTTTCCCCCGCTGTCACCTCAGATGGCATTGGCTTTGGGGGTGCTGTGGTGCTGCAGGTAAAGCCCAGCAGATAAACCCCGCTGCAGCCCTTCCTCCTCCTCAGCCACTGCGGCCGATACACAGCTCAAGTATTTCTGGTGTCTCCATCTGTTTTTCCCTTGTTGGGAGCTGCCAAGTGCGGCAAAAGCCAAGTGACCTGGAACAAAAGGAAAACAAATACTCTAATGCAATCTACTTTATTAATTTGGATACTCTAAGTCAACGTTAATACCAGTTTTTAATGTTGTTTTCTACCTTCGATTTCCATAGCTTCGTTTTTTGTAGTACTTGCATATCTGGATCTGTTTTCATTTTTTATTTTGTGCTCAAGTTTTTAAAGTGTTTTAAAATGTTGTCCCACCGTAGATAACAATCTCAAGCTGATGCATTTGCTACATTTGGAAGCTGTCCAGCCACCAGCCCCTTAGCTGTCCCTCTAGATAACAATCTCAAGCTGATGTATTTGCTACGTTTGGAAGCTGTCCAGCCACCAGCCCCTTAGCTGCTCTGCTTGCCGATACTGAAGATTCAGGGATTTTTGGTAAGAGAGCATGGCTTTTGTTAATGTTTCCACATTAAAATGTCACCTGAAGGGCTGTGCCTTGGAATATCTGATCTCTGACAGAAGGAAGAGGGTGCAGAAGAGCTGCCTCGTAGGTTACGTGAGTACCTGAAGCCCTGTCTGTCTTCATGGTGACCCTTCTCCTGGTCCAGGGCAGGAATGTGAAAGGACATGGGTTCTTGTGTGAATTTCATATTCCGTGTAACAAAATGGGCTGGAGAAGGGGACAAGGAAGGGGAGTAGGAATTAACCTCTTGTCTTTAACCTGAGGGTTTACAAAATGTTTGTGTTGTTTCATAAAGTAACAAAAGACAAACTGCCTACAAACAAGGCTGCCTAACGCTTGGATGTTTTCACTTTACAGTTGATTTAGGCTGTTCAAAATGAACGAACATCCTAAAAAGAGGAAAAGGAAGACTCTACACCCTTCTCGATATTCAGGTCAGTCTGGAGCTTGAGTTATGTGCACTTTAGTTTGTTTTTTTTACTCAAAATAATTGCTGTGTTACGGGAGGGGATTACATGTGCTAATACATGGAGAATTGGTAACACAAAGGGTGGGATAAGAAGTTTTGGTCCGAATGTATTGAGTACCTGCTCTGCTCTTCAGACACTGTGGGTCAGTGCGTGTGGGCTGTTCTGTTCCCTACTCCCCACAAACTGGGAAACTTGCTCAAGCTGTAAAATGAAGATGATTCTCCTAACACACAAGGGGAGGAATTTAGTAAAAGTGGAGGTGTCCAGAAATGGTCAGCACTGGCCCAGCTGTGCTCCTGTCACTGTCTCCAGCGGGAGCAGTTTGATAATGATTATATCTGAGACTCTAAACATCAGACCAGCACAGAGTTCTCCCAGCACAAGAATTAAAAATGCAGCCAGCGAAGAGAATTTTGGCGCACACTAAATACATATGTAGCTGCAGTCATGTCTTGCTATTAAAACTTACTAGTTTTCTTCTTTTTTAAGATTCTTCAGGTGCAAGCAAATACATAGACAACAGTGGAATATTCTCAGACCACTGCTATAGCGTCTGTTTTATGAAACAGCCAGATATAAAGTATTCTGAAAACAGAGGTAAGACACACATTTTGGGGTGGTGTTCTGTAGTTCTTTACGAAGTGTGTCACACTCTTACTGATACAATTAAGTAGAATATAAATGATGTAGTGGGTGACTTGTGAGCATCGTTGTGATCTCACGTACCTTAGAACTGGTGGAAGTTTGTTTAATTGCTATAATCAAAATGTGATTTTCAAAGTAAAAAATGACAGCTAAAAGATCATTCGATTTCACAGCATTTATAATGATCAGACTTCTTTATCTAAACATCTGCTAGCAAGGTAACATAAAGCTGATGTAAATAACCTAACAGTTCCTATGGAATTTACCAGCAGTTGCCTTGAGCTGTACTTGTAGTTATGGAAAACAAAATACCTTTTCATGAAACATCCACTGGTGTATGTAAAGTTTAGCAGTGCAAATGGAAGGGTGGATTTCTATTAGATTTAATTTTCTTTTCACTCTAATTTATTAGCCATCAAGTCTGCAGAAGTCTTAGAAAGCGTTATATTTTAAAGTGTCCATAAATATTTAAGAATATTTTTTTAAATTGTGTCTTTACAAAAATACAAAAAATTTGTACTGGAAAAAACTTCAAATGTAATCAACGGACTACTTTTGCTGAAACTTTAAAGACAGAGTTGTGACATTTTGAATTCTTTTGTTGTTTTCTGTATGTATGGAAATAATAGTATACTTAGTAATGATAGTATATTTAGTATTTATTGCTGCTTTCTTTAATGCGAGCTGTGATGCGATTAGCGTATAAACATAAATTCGTGCAACTAGAATAAATAGTAAATAAGACCTATGGTTAAAGAGTCATGGCGATTCTAGTGAGAGGCAAAGGATGACAAGAAAATGCTTGTTTTCTCTCTGCAGGTAGATTCCACAACCCCGTGCAGAGCCTCGACACGGACGATGATGGGAGCCCAGTGCACGCCGGCACCTCGCACTGGAGCGGGTCCCATTCAAACGTCGTGGGGTTGCACTACTCAGAGCCTAAAAAGAAGGATAAAGGTAGAGGTAAATGTGGATTTGTTTGTATCTCAGGTGCTGGGAAGCTGGAGAGCACGGCTGCTGGCTTTTAATGTAACTTTTGCTTTGATAGAAGAAGCGAAGGATTTGTAGTTTATGTTATTTATCTGTTAGTTAAACATAATATATAGTCTGGCTGAGGGGAAAATAACTGCTTTTTGCATTTGTAAGCTGCTACAACTAACTAAAAAGTTAAATAAGGACCCAGGTGTATAGCAGGGTTGTTCTTAATTGTTTTCATGATGTATTTCCCCCTGCAGATAAAGGTACTAATAACGGGATGTGCAGGGACTTGTGCGATTCGCCTATATTCAGTGACAGCCCTACGGAAGAGGAGAAACCCCTCGATATTCAAACTGTAGAAATCTCCACGACAGAAGTGAACGCCGTGGAAGTTCACGATATAGAGACACAGACCGTGTCACCCGAGAAGCTGGAAGCTGAGGACCTAGAGGAAATCCCTCTGGAAACCTGTAAAATCTTTGAGAAGAACCAGGCGCTGAATATCACGGCTCAACAGAAATGGCCTTTGCTGAGAGCCAACAGCAGCGGCTTGTACAAGTGTGAGCTCTGTGAGTTTAATAGCAAGTATTTTTCTGATTTAAAGCAGCACATGATCCTGAAGCACAAGACGTGCGCGGACACCCACGTCTGCAAAGTTTGTAAGGAGAGCTTCTCCAGCAAAGTGCAGCTCATCGAACACGTCAAACTCCACGAGGAGGATCCCTACATCTGTAAATACTGCGATTACAAGACGGTGATATTCGAGAACCTGAGCCAGCACATAGCAGACACTCACTTCAACGACCACCTCTACTGGTGCGAGCAGTGTGACATGCAGTTCTCCTCCAGCAGCGAGCTGTACCTGCACTTCCAGGAGCACAGCTGCGACGAGCAGTACCTCTGCCAGTTCTGCGAGCACGAAACCAACGACCCCGAAGATCTGCACAGCCACGTGGTGAACGAACACGCCTGTCGGCTGATCGAGCTGAGCGACAGCTACCACAGCAAGGAGCGAGGGCAGTACAGCCTCATCAACAAAATCACTTTTGACAAGTGCAAAAACTTCTTTGTGTGCCAAGTGTGCGGCTTCCGGAGCAGGCTGCACACCAACGTCAACAGGCACGTGGCCATCGAACACACCAAAATATTCCCCCACGTTTGCGATGACTGTGGGAAGGGCTTTTCAGGTATGTTGGAGTATTGCAAGCATTTGAGCTCTCATTTATCTGAAGGGATTTATTTGTGTCAATACTGTGAATATTCGACAGGACAGATCGAAGACCTTAAAACTCATTTGGATTTCAGGCACTCGGCAGACTTGCCTCACAAATGTACCGATTGCTTAATGAGGTTTGGAAATGAGAAAGATCTTTTAAGTCATCTTCAGATACATGAGACGGCTTGATTACTTTCCCTGTCATCGATTTGTTAGAATTGGAATTGATTTCCAGTCACTAAAATGTGATATTAAATACGATTTTCACAGCAATTACACAATTCTAATGTTTTTCTCTTTATATCAGCAAAGCATGTGTAAGAGCTTGGTGGTGTGAATTTCCTGACCTAGGGGTTTCCAGAGGAATAATCACATTTACAGTGTGATGGGTCAGATTTCGGGGGGAGGGACGGGGGGAGTAGTTGCATGTTGTGATAGCAGTTCTCACGGTCATCCCAAGCTTTCACACCTGATGTAGGAGAGCAGCTCTGGAGCTGAAAAAGGGGGGAAAAAAGCCCACATCTAGGTCCATGCTTAAGTAATGCCACGGTGATCTCAGCCACGTATCCAGCCCCCATTACCCATCTGGCAGCAGGTCCTTGTGCTGATGTTTAGCAAATTGCACCAGCAAAGATAAGGATGTTCCCAAAAATTTCCCAGGCATGGACCTCTGCAAATTCATATACCAGCCTGTGTTCCCCACCTCACACTTTTGATAAGCTTTTAAAATTGTCCTGTTTTTCTCTTGGAGTACCTTATCACACTTCATCATCCTGTTTCTTTGTTGAGTGTTTAATTTCAGCTCCTGTCTGTGGGACTGTCCAACAGCCCTCTCCTCCACGCATTTACTACAGGCCTCCCACCTGATTTTTGTCTCCTTTATTTGCCTTCGGTTCCTATCTTTTAATGCACCAAGGAAATCACTTTGCTTGTGTGTAGATTATCTTTTAAGAAGTAATTGTAAGGGAATTTGCAGGGTGATCCAGCTGAGAACGTACAAAGGCTGTGACTTCCATATCTAAAACCCTGATTTAGCTCTCGCTGAAATGATGAATGTCACCAACCTCATTTAGAGCAAGCTTCTATGAGTTTATATTATTCTGTATATTTATAACTACCTTTCCACGGCTAGTAATTTGAGGAGTTATTTTAATTGTCTAAATTTTAAACTTCTCCTGTATACTGGCTTAAATCACTGATACAGTACTAAACTTTTATTATCTTTATCACTTTCAAATGGTTTCACGCATCTCTTCAGATTAGATAGCACTGTCCTGCCATCACAATCTTTAAAAGTGAATTTTTATGATTCCTTCTATATTTCTGAACGGATCCTTGGACAGATAAAAGGGTGAGGCCATTTAGATGGTGATAATTATCAGGCTGAAATCACCTGAAAATTAGTGGTGGAGTTTACATTTCTTTCTGCATTGATTGTAAATTTGTAATGTAAGATTGTCTAATGCAAGCTTTGTATAGATAAAATCAACATATGAAACATTTCTTGATGGCTGAGATTTGGTGTTACCATCTTCAAGGGTCTTTGCATTTGATTGTTAAAGCCAAGGACTAGTTAGCGTGTGTTTCTTTGTAGGAGGCAAGACCATTTTTTGTCATTTGGAAATGCTGATTTATTACTAAATCTTGTGTGTAGTCACTGAGGAGGGCAACCTGATGGTGTCCCAAATGCATTTTATTAGTCTGTTGTATAGAGAATGAATGTCTGTAGTAGAATTGCTGGTTTCCTATTTTGAACACATTCATCCTGGCTGGCTAAAAACGGTAGTAATGGTATCATTAACAAAGCACTAAAAAGAATTATGTTATAATTTCCTGAGAGGGGGGCTGCTGGTTTTCTTAAAGCCCTGCTCTTGGTGATGACACCCAGGTGGAACAGCGCAGCTGAGCTCTGGAGACAAAGCTGTTCCAGAGGACAAGTGACAAGAAGTGGAAAAAACATTTTAAAACCCCCAAAAAATAAGTAAGCGGGCTTAAGAAGTGTGTATGTTTGTAGAGAACAGCATTGTCTCCTGTACAGGAAAGGTTGGTCTCTTGCAAAAGTACAGAGCCCTTTGATACAAAAAACTTGCTCCTTGACTCCTGAAAAGCTTTGTCTCACTTTGACTTGTGTTATTTCTGATCTCTAAACCAGGGATGAAAATACCCCATAAGAATGTTATGAAGCCAAATAATTCCTAACCAAAATGCACCCCACAGCATCAAATGAGGAATATATACAAGTGTAGCTTAGGTTGGATTTTATAAATAAGGGACTAATGTTAATGTAAGCTTTTCAACGTGTATCAAAGTCAATGGAAATGTATAGGAGTAGCTGGTCTGACTTTGCCTTAGCAGGAACACAAGCAGGATATTGGCTTCCACATGCTAAAACAAGAAAGATATTAAGTAGTAGAAAAAATTGGCAGCGAGTGGAGTCTGCCTAGAAGCTGGAAGGCTGCAAGGAATGACCACACACCTCAAGGACAGCGTGTTGTTCCCCTGGAAGGGAAGAGTTGGGTTTATTTCTGTGGAGCGTGTGAGGGGAAGGTCAGTGCTGGGACATGGCTGAACCCAGGTGAACCCAGAGCACGTGGATGCAGCCAGAGCCTTGGGTCGGCTTTAACCCTGTCGCTGGAGCACTTCAGCCTCTGGAGCCAGAGAAAGGAACTGGAGACATCGGAAATTTGCCAATATTATTTTTTTTTTCTCTGAGACAATAAGCGTATCAAGCTCAAATTACTCATTACACACATCTGCAAAGTTCATCGGCTTCAGGAACACTATTCTAACTAAAAGCTATACAAAATCGTGAGATGGGTTGGGGAAGTATTTTGTGTTTGGGAAGTATTTTGTATTTCGGAAGTAATTTGTATTTTATTCCTCGCTTTTCAGACTTTTCAAGCCTTCAGGTTAGATGTGTGTTGTGTATTTCATCTTTCTGGATCATGTTACTGAACAAAAGAATTTTTATATGAAAGACGGTGTTGACTTCAAAATTTAAATCCTACTAATCACTGCAGGAACTTGAACTGTAGTGAGTTGGTGGTGTGTTCTCTGTAATATAATGCTTATTCAGTGTCCTTGATTCTCATTGTTTGTGGTTGTCCTCATCTTCCTCCACTCTTTCACGGTGCTGTATCGAATGTATAAACTACCGGTGCTTTTTGAACTCCTTGGCAGCCCTTGGCGTTTGTTGTTTTAAGCGGACTCTGATTAAAAGCTCGGTGCTGACGCCTTGCCTTTGTGTCCCAGTCCCCCTTGGGGCCCAGCCGTCATTCACCTCACGGGCCCGGCGCCGGACGGGCCCGGGGCGAGCCATGCCGGGGCGATTTACCTTCTCCTCTCCCCTCCCCGGGGCTGAGGGGCCTGTTCCTGGTCTCCATTTCACGAGCAGCCGCTCCTCCTCTGCCCTCGCTGAAGATGGCGGCCGCCCCCCCTCTCAGCCCTCACTAAAAATGGCGGCC
>NW_015090811.1:5209836-5229761 GCF_001431845.1 Calidris pugnax
GCGAGGGGGGCGGAAGCGGAAGTGACGTCGGCCCCCGTCCCGGCGGCGGCGGCGGGCCCGGCGGAGGCGGCGGGGAGGGCCCCGCCAGCGGCGCGGCGGTTGCCGGGTAACGGCTGGGACGATCCGGGGGCTCCGTGAGGCAGCGGGAGCCGGTAGGGCCCGCCCGCTGCTCCCTCGCTCTGCGGGGCCGTCCCCCGGCTCGGCTGAGGGGAGGGCGCTGACCTCCAGGCGGTGGGAGGTTGGGAGCCGCCGCCGTCCGTGAGGGGAAGGGCCTGGCGTGAGGGGAACGGGCCGCACCGAAACGGTTTAAACCCCTCCTCGGCGCCTGTGGCGAGGGGAAGAGAGAACAGTTTGTCACGGTAACAGAAAGAGCCGGCATAAAGTAAGCTTGCTGCTCTTGCGCTGTGGTGGTTTGATTTTTTTCGGGCTTTTTTTTTTTTTTTTTTAAACGACTGGGGGAGAAGCCTTTGATTTTTCGAGGAATTGGGTGTTTTCGGTCACTTTTACGTAACTTTCCTTGCAGTTGCACAATGGCAGAAGCTACCGTCTCCCCCCTGAAGCACTTTGTGCTGGCGAAAAGGACAATCACTGCCATCTTCGACCAGCTGCTGGACTACGTCACCGAGGGAGCAACTTTTGTGGAAGGTCGGCTGTCACCTGAAACACGAGTGCCTTGCCCCTTGCTTTGAATATGTTTTACGGCAGCGCAGTGTCCATTACACCAGTATGCTCTTGGTGTGAACATATCCCTTCAGAAATAGTCGTGCTTTTCATTTGACATTGAGCTTTTAAACTTAGACTAGCTGGAATGCCTAGGATGGCTACGTGTGTGAGCACTAATTGCATCGCTTGGGCCGGTAGCCTGGTCTCCTTTCCGTGAGGGTGAAAGCTTAACTGCCCCAGCTTTTATAGTCCTCTTGTGGTTTCAAAGGGGCAAACAGGTTCTGCCATTTTTCAGTAGGAAAGTAGTTCAACGTGATGTAACGCAGAGAGCTGCTGGTTACACCCTCAGAAGTTCTAGCAAAGTGGAGGCACCGCGTGGAGTTGGGTGCTCATCACCCCGGGGAGCTCTGCAGGGAGACAGCAGGCTACAGCCAGGAGAGCTCCCATCTTTCCTTTCTCAAGGAGGAGGGTGTCACAAAAAGCAGGGCAAATGGGCGCTGCAGGCTCTGTTTGCAGGCTTAGGGGATCCAGCAGCTGGAGTGTTGGTTAATCTGAAGTGATTTGTGTCATGGGTTCACAAGTGCCTGCGGTGGAGCTGTCAAACGCCAAGGGCTGCTATCAGTGGCTGTGGTGGGGTTTGGTTCATTTTGTTTTCTTACCACTATATAATTAAAATTTACACAAATCTGTGTTGGCGTGTGAAGTACTGATAATCTGTATTTTATCCCAGAGTATGTCCCTTGTATGTGATTGCTTTTATTTTACTCTTTTTCTATGTGTAGCAACGTACAGGAACCCAGAGCTTGAACATGTAGCAACAGAAGATGAACTAGCAAAAATACAGGCATATAAAAAGAAGTTAGCAGTCATCGGTGAGGTGCTTTCACGGAGACATATGAAAGTGGCATTTTTTGGCAGGTAACGAACAGAATTACCACAACTTAATTTGATCTTTCTTTTTTTCTATTTTTTTCCTTTTGCAGGGCTTAGTGTTCTTAATTCTAATTTAAATACGCTGGACTTAGTGCTTCATTGTACAGTCGTTGTTTGAAATATACATAAACCCATGTTTATTCTTGTCTAATTGATGCTGAATATTTCTTTGGTACCATCTTGCTTTGTGACTGTAGGTTAATTACGTCTGTCTTGTTACATGCTTTTCGTTGATAAACTTTTAATAATTATCTCCTATAGATCAGTTATTTAACTTGGGAAGGTCTGAGTTTGTTGTCCTCTTCTCCAGAGTGGCTTTTCTTTTTTTAAGGTGGTGGGTTTGTTTGTTTAATACCTGTCTTTTAGTGTACTATTACTTTTGACAACTTTTGTTTGTGTTTGGTCACAAGTACTAAGAGAACTAAACCTTGATCTGCTTGTGTTTCTGACCATTAGCAGCTGAAGGAAATTAGACAGGCAGTTGCCTTGTTGATTGTACCCTTTGTCTGATAGATCTGGGTGATGATTACAAGGGATAACGGTAACAATGTTACAGATCAATGTGAATGAAGCTGTGAATTTCTGCTTTCCTGAGTCACTGATTGAGAAAAGTTGTGGTTCCCAGTCCTTAGGGGTATTACTACAGACCCAAGTGTCCAACCTTTCGCTTATTTCAATAGCATTTCCAAAGTTATGGATGATTTAAATTAAATTCTGTTCTAAAAAAACCCTGTATTTTCAGTATTCAAAAATTTTTAACTTTGGTCAGCTTGGCATCACCCCAGCTACCTTTCTTTTTAATTATTTATTTTTTTTGGCAGGAAAAAAGGGAGTTAAAAGGAACTGTATTTATTGCACCCCAAATGTGTTAGTACATAAGAAATATTCTAAAGAGATGCTGTCAGGTATTTAGACCCAAAGCGCTGAGGTTTCATGTGGCTCTGCTCTGTATGTATTGTGGTTTGTGTTTCGGTCTCATCTTAGTGAAAAAGTTTTATTTTTTCAGTGAGAAATTTTGATTGGGTCATAACCACTTGCAATAAATGTCTGCCTTCCAAACACTGTGCTGTGCTGTTCCTGTAAAATTTGGAGGGGGTAGAAAGATGATGAAAATGTGCCTTTCTTACATCTGACTTTACATTCAGTGAGCAAAGTCCTTCTAAAAGACTCAGTTCTGGAGCTTTCAAATGCTTTTATGTGCCTAGATAGTCTGGGGTCTGTTAGTCCATGTTGCTTCAGGAAGAGTGATTTTTCTGTGCTTAAATTTAAGCATGCTGTTATATATCTTTTTCTGGGGTGTGAATGTTAATGTTTTAGTTCTAAACATTCTGTGATAGTACTGGAAAAAATGTACAACAGTTGTCTTACCTTCACTTTGCTAAAAATAGTTCAGCTGTTTAAAGAAAAACAAGAAAAGCATCTGGGATAAAGAAATCAGTTATATCTCAGCCTTGGTATTTCACAAAGTTAAAAGTTTGAATACATTTACAAGCTGTGATGTGTGATAAAAGTTGCTTTTGCAAAGTGCAAAAGTTCAGAGCAGGAAAAAGATAATTTGACTCTCCCTCTGGCATTTTGAATAAATCTGTGAACTGCTGTACAGTGAGCACTGAGCTTTTTCTAGCAGAAGTGGCAGCTCAAAAATGAGTTATAGTCTGTGTAACTTCATACTGTTGTGTAACACTTAAACCTCAAATCTTTATGGGTGAGGGGTGGAGGGTTAATGTGAAGTAGGACATGACTGAGAACTTCAAATTCTTGCAGAATCCTGATTTGTTGAACCGTTCCTTTTAATCAACAGGGGTTTGGTTAATTTAGCCACTTCTTTTTTCTGAAATAAGGGCAAGCTCATTATTAAAGACAGCATTTGCATTATAAGGATTATGCACAAGAAATAAATTTGAGAGGTTTTTTTGCATGTTTTTTCACGTTTTGCTGTAGAAATCTTCGGTCAGTTGAGATTATCATCCATTAAATTGTTCTGAGTTGTCATTGCTGGCTGTGATGAGAACTCCCAGACAGCAATCTGTGAAACCTGTCTGAAGGCATCAGTACAGCCATGCTCCTTTTGCCTAGAAGACTGTCAGAAGCAGCATTTCCTTCCTGTCTGGTAAAGAAAAGATGTTTGTCTGAAGACAGTAACTTACTGAGGTGATAGTTTAACAAACATTTCAAGGAGTTGATTGCCACTCTAGAGGGTAGTCCTTCCCTGCCCCTGTCCTGCCACCTTCTCACATTCTTCTCTGGCATCCCTGGAATTCATTTAGATTAGATAGAGCAGGAATGTGGAATTGTTGTCTGATCAGAACATAATTCTCCCCAAAATGTTGTGTATATTTTTAACTGGTTCTTTTCCACAGGAATGCCAGGGCTGGCACAGAGAAGAGGGCAGGCTGCCCCGTGATGTGGGAGAGCGTGCTGTGATTTAGCAATTGCTTGAAGTTGATCTAAGGCATCTTTTTATACCAGATGCTTTTTCTGGTGTAGCAAAGTTGAGCTGGTGTCTTTTACAAAATTCTTATACAGATTGAGGTATACCAGCTAAATCATACTCGCCAGTACAGATTTGGCTTGTTGAGCCAGTATGTGTTATGCAAATGAAAATTAGTTTTCTTGGTTGCATGGGCAATGTTGTACCAAGAAAGATTTGTGGATCTATTCAGATAAACTTTTCCTGCACTCACTGGTATTTCTGGCAAGCTCTGCTGTACTGGCTTGAAGCTCTGTCACCCAGCTCTATCAGTTCAAGACAACAGTATTAGTGGTGATTTTGTGCTGTGCTGAGTGTTTTTTATTTCCTTTCCCTCTAGAACAAGTAGTGGGAAGAGTTCAGTCATCAATGCAATGCTGTGGGATAAGGTGCTTCCTAGTGGGATCGGCCACACCACTAACTGCTTCCTCAGCGTGGAGGGGACAGATGGAGATAAGGCTTATCTTATGACAGAAGGTTCTGATGAAAAGAAGAGTGTCAAGGTACAGTTTTCCAGTGATTAATGCCACTTCTCACAGTAACCATTTCTCAAAATTATGTCCTTTAACAACGCTTTCAGATCTAACACAAGTATAAGGCTAACTCATTCTGCAGTTTTGAGTTCTTATTTAGGAGGGAATAACTATCAAACTAAAATTGTCTACTTAGCAATTTTTCTTCGATATTTCAGAGAAACCACAAATGTGTGTCTGATTGTAGCGTAGCATATGTTGAGTGATCTATTTTTATAGGACTGAGAGTAAGTTCTGTTACTTGTTAAAGACATGGAATGTGCCTCTCGTTTGGCCTTACAGCCCTTAGCTGCTTTAGCTGCCCTCACTGATGTGTTCTTTAGGTGCTGGTTAAAACAAATAATAAATCACAAGTATTCACCAGAAGGAAGCATGAACTCTGTTAATTCTGTTCAAGATCCTGTCCAGGCTTGCTTGAGAACCAAATTAGACTGGTAGAAAGGCTTGTTTGTTGCATATTCGTGTTTGCTTTCTCTTTTTAGACGGTCAATCAGCTGGCTCACGCGCTTCACATGGATAAAGATTTGAAAGCTGGCTGTCTGGTCCATGTCTTCTGGCCCAAGTCAAAGTGTGCCCTGCTGAGAGATGATTTGGTTTTAGTGGACAGGTATATTTTCTGGTTTAGTCAATGTTTTGTTAAATAAATTAGCCATTATAATCCTTAGAGATGACACTGGTTTACTGATTGATTGTGTTTTGGTTGTTAGGTTGCTGCTTTTTTTTAAAATATTTTTTTTTGAGAGAGAGTACAGAGTTTGTTCTTTTGTGTATCCTGCTGCCTGTCATCACCCCACTGAATCTGGCCTTGTAGCAGTTGGAACAAACGAGTGTCTTGTGACTGAGCTGAATATGGGACTGGCTTTTTGGCTGAGGATACTTCTACCTTTAAAACCAGCAGTATGGAAGTGTGAACAGGGTTGTTGCAGCAACAGCTTTTGGCCCATCTCCTGTCTTTAAATGCTTCAGATGGATCCCAGGGAACATAAGCCATCTGGACTTCATTTTTAAAAGCTTCTGATAAGGGTTGTGGTGCCTACATATCAAATGGGTGACCTCCAAACATAACTGTGACTGTTGGCTGTGTGTGCCTGGGTGTTGGGCGAGCATTTCCTATGGTTTGTGTATTTAAAGAATTCTGAAAACTGTTGCCCTTTCTGTGTCAAATGCCCATATTCCTGGCCACTATGAGATACGACCTGGTAATATGTTTTCAAACTGTTGGGTGATCTGTGCCTCATATGTGAATCAATATAGATTAATTTTAGAGTGATTCAGTCACGTAGGAGTGAATTTGTAAGTATGATTTCTTCATATCCAGAGTGATAGAGATGTAGCAGTGAGTAGATGGTCCAATGAGGGAGGGAGTGATAAATGCAAAATGGTAATTGGCTTTTGCTATGTTTGCATTAAGCTTGAGGTTGAGGTAAGCATCAGGCTAAAGATACAGAGCTTTGTATCTTCTCACAAGGCCCATAGGCCACCCCACTCTATTTTTATCAGTTTCTAAAAATCAAATACTCCTTTGCTGTGTAAATACGAGTTTGTGGTCTTTATTCTCCACAGCCCCGGCACAGATGTCACTACAGAGCTGGACAGCTGGATTGACAAATTCTGCTTGGATGCTGACGTGTTTGTCTTGGTTGCCAATTCTGAATCAACTCTCATGAACACGGTATGACGTGCAATGGTTTTTGTTGCTTTTTGATTTAAATTCTCAGCAGTTCCATAACTGAAATGACTTCTTTTCGACCTTTACTGAAGCTCCCATGAATCGTTGCACTTAGATCTTGCAAATAGGATTTGGGGGTGGGAGGCAAGAAACAAGGTATATCCCTCACTAGGGAAAGGAGAGCCAAGTTTCTGACTTGAGCATCACATTTATCCTTTCTTTTTGAGTTTCTTTTTTGATAAATAGATGATGTAGTGCTTGTCTCACTTCACAGTTTGTAGCAAATCAGAATAGTTTGGTAGAAATCATAAACATAAAATGAGTTTGAAAACATCACATTCCAACTTCTGAGCCGAATCTACAAAGACTCAAATGCAAAAGAGATGTGATTTAAAAGGAAAAGATTCTGACAGGATCCAGGGCAAAGAGGGGATTTGGCACAACTATGGTTTTATTGTCTCTGTTATCTCATGTGAAGGATGCTTTTTGGCTTTTAGTGTGGAGAGAGTCTAGAAATTGTTTGCATTATGTACGTACTATAGTTGGTTTGATTTATTTTTTTAATTAAAAAAATAAGACGAAGAAAAGATTGGTTTGTAGTGAACACCTCATTACTATGTAGGAGCATGGAAACAGGAGGGAACTGCAGGCCAGATTTCAGTTTGGTGTAATGAAGTAACAGAGAAAAGGCCAAATTTTATTTGGTTCTCTCATTTGCTCAGGAGGAATGAACCATTAAAACCAACCTGAGTGGGACAGTAAATATGCAGGAAAGACATATGGGCTACGACTCTGCTAGTTTTGAATTTGTCTGATCCATAACACCCAGTCACAGAAGAGCTACTCTGCTTTTCAGTGTGGGTTTTGGCCAGTCTTTTGAACTTGTCAGGCACTGCTGAAAGCTGCCAAAGAGAAATAGGTTAGTCTTGCAATTTGGTTGAAGCATTGAAGTCTTGCTGAGTGTTTTTGGTTGCCATGCCTATAAATCCTCTCTTAACTCTGAGCACCTTGTAATTATGGAATCTGGAAATAAATGTGCCCTGGGTGTATATTAGAGGGACAGGAAGTAGGTTTTTTGAGGCTTTGGCTCAGTAAACAGCTCTTACTCTTTCTTTTTAATTTTTTCAGCCTGATAGACACAAATGAAGTTGCCTTTAACAATTATCTCACTGCTCTAAAGCATTTGTATTTTGCTTTGTGTTGTGGTAAATGGGAATGTCTTTCTTCATCTACATAAGTTTATCCTTCAGGTAAAACACATGCTAACTGTGTTCTTGTCCTCCTTAGGAATTACTTTTACCATAAGAGATTTGAGAATATTTGGCAGGTGCTACACAACCACACATTTTTTGCGTGAATGTGATTTTTCTCAGGTTCCCTCCTAAATTCTCTTCAGACAAAGTTCTTATTTCTACAACAGTGATCTTGTTGACACATACGTTAGTCTCCATCAGTCAGGGAATAAGTATCTCTGGTGGTTGTGTCCAGAACATGTGGTCGTGTCCTGCTGCAGATTCAAAAAGCTCATGGCAGCACGGAAATCTCTTCTGTTTCACCTGTGCTGAGTGGGGATTCGCTCCATTATGAGTATGAAAATAGCAATGATGGGTGGTAGGTGAGGGCAAGGGACCCAAATATGTTTTCAGGAACCTGCATGACTTGTTTTTGAAGTGAAAACATAAGCAATGGCTTTTTTTTCCTGTGGCTCAAAGTCATACATCCCAGAGAGGAAACGCATCGGGTTGAAGTCACTTGATGACTACTGAACTGTCACAAGCCTTTTCCTGTTGGATGAATTCTTTTTAATAAGAAACTTTTTTCAAAGCTTGCTTAACTTCAGAATTTGTTACAGAAGAATGTGTGACTCTGGTCTGGATGTCAGGGGAATTTTCTGTTTGTGCTTTCATTTTTAGGAAAAACATTTTTTCCATAAAGTGAACGAACGACTTTCCAAGCCCAACATCTTCATCTTGAATAATAGATGGGATGCCTCTGCATCAGAACCCGAATACATGGAAGATGTGAGTGACTTGGTGGCTCTTACTTGGGTAGATGTTTAAAAAAGTTGAAATAATAAAATATTTATATAAAGAAAAGACCTACACATGCATAAAAGCATGGTAAATGTAGCTAGTACAGTTATTAACATGAAACACCAGCTCTGTCTTATTAATCAAAGGATAAGTTATTTGGTCAGAAAATGGAAATCACTTAGTCCTTGTTCTGAGCAAAAAGCAACCTACATATCTAACTACAGTGTGTGAATGTTTCTGTCTCTGACATTGTGATTTGATGATGGCTTAATTTTTGCTTTTTTTCTCACAAGCTTTTTACCTTTCCCTTAGGTGCGCAGGCAGCACATGGAGCGCTGTCTGACTTTTCTAGTTGATGAGCTCAAAGTTATTGATCCTGTAGAAGCCAGGAATCGCATCTTTTTTGTTTCAGCAAAGGAAGTGCTGAGTGCCAGGAGGCAGAAGGCCCAAGGAATGCCAGAGGGTGGTGTGTAGGAACTCTTGTTTTTCCTCAAACACAGAAAAATAGCATAAAACCTGATAAACAAAAATATTTAAGATGCAGTCACTGCTGTGAGCCATTGCCCTCCCCCTTACGGTCTGTTGTGTTTCACAGGTGGAGCACTTGCTGAAGGGTTCCAAACAAGATTCCAGGAATTTCAACATTTTGAGCAGATATTTGAGGTATTTATGATGGGCTTTTTAAACTGCCTGGTTTTGAATGCAAAGGCAGCTTTTGTTTATGCTTAGCTTAATTTCACTGAACATAACCCATGTTAACAAGTGGAGGAGTGTAAGCTGTTCAAACCATCTCCCAGCTTTGCCTCATCTGTGGGCTCTGTTCTTCTGTTCTCACCTTGAATAGCAGGTAGTTGTTAGAAATAAGTGTTTCTCAGTGAGGAAAGGGGCCAAAACTGGCCTCTTAGCTCATGTTTTGAGATCTCAGTGCCAATATAGTCTATGTAAAAAGAGGCAATGCTCTTAGAAAGGATTGTATCCCTTATAAGCATGAGCTGGTAAAATATTTGCTGTGTAGTAAGGCTTATTTTGCTCTGAAGTTGTAGCTTTGTAATTAATTGCTGTAATTCAGGACACAAATAGTCAGAAATTCTCTTTCATCAATGTCAATCTAAATAGTGACTTGCATTTTTAAAGCCAGAGTTTTGAAATGATCCCCATTATCTACATCTTAGCTCTGAATCTCTGAACATTAACCCTATTTTTGCATCCTTTTTGCTGCACAGAATCCATCCTTTACCCTCAGTTTACATTCATAGTTGGAGTTCACAGTTTCTTCAGAAGTAAGATTGACCAGGCAGTTGAGTAATTTCTTTGTCTTGCTGAATTGGATAAATCTAATTAATTAAAGCCATGTTTGGATATCTTAATGAGGCATTTTGGATATGCCTTGATGCTTTTCTGTGGTGTGTATTGGCATATTTCATGTAACGTGAGCCTGAGTGGTGTGGCTGTAATTTTACAGCAAATTCTCAAGATGGCTCTTTGTGCCTGAAACAGTAAGTAGTTTGGTATATTAAAAAAAAAACAATCAAACTGGCTCCAAAAAATATTTCTTCTTTCACTACAAACAAGCCCATTTGACCTTAGCAAAACCAAGTTATGTAATGATGTGTGTATATCAATAAGGTGTTAAAATGACTTGATTCTGTCTTGCACAAGCAAGGAAATGTCAGACATTTTAATTCTTATCCTCACTCTTGAGGTAGGTGACTGAACTGTTAAAATGATTGGTTCAGAGTATCAGCAGGGCCTGAGTCCATGAGGCATGAAATTTTTAGTTGTAGCCAAACGTGAGATTTTGCTTGTAATTTTTGTCCTTAGAATTACAGTAGGAAGCTTTCAGCCAGTAGGAAAAAAAGTGGAAATTAAGCTTCTGGATCAATTATTGTTCTTTAACATATTTTGCCGTGTGTTGCACCCAAAGCTTTTTTGACAAAATCTCTTGTAATTATGGCTTAGCACTCAACACTTAGGATATTTCAAGACTAAGATGGATGTGTGACTTATTAAATGGTGTGGTGCTCTGAGTGCTCAGCACATCCCTAAATGGGATGTCACAGTCTTGAGTTGGCTGCCAAAATGCAGAGCATCCATCACAAGGTCACAACCACGGCGAGTTTCTTTGGCAGAAGCAGGGGCAAAAAACAACTCTGTGACAGCACTGAATGGCCTTAAAACTAGTTTTTTTTCTCTTCTTTCACATTATCTGTTTGGTTTGCTTCACACCTTCCGACTCTCACCAGTCAGAGTGGATTCTGTAAGGTTTTTCCCAATGCAGCCATGTTGCATCCTGAAATCATAATGAATGGCTTTGAATAGGAGTGTGATGGCATCACAACATCTGCTAAATTAAGATTGCCAACACAATTTAAATTTTCAGTGTCTGATGCTGCAGCACATTCAGGTTTTGTGGGCAATTTCCTAAGTTGTAATGGCATTTTATTTGCTTTTAAAGCAAGGTTTGTACTTAAATGCTTCACTAGGTCTGAAGTCTTCAGACCTAATGCTCAAGTTACTGTTTCTTGAGCTGATGACAATGGTGTCTGCTTCAGTCTCTCTGTCCTGCCTTTAACTCCTTGTCCCTGTTCAGGTGCCCTGCTCAGACTTTCCACACGTTTCTTGCACTCTTTTATCCACCTAAGCTCCTTCATCACCTCATTTATAAACCCACCCGTGCATTCCACGTTCCCACAGCCCGTAGCTGCTGGTTTTGCTCCTCTGGGATTCTCTCACCCTGCTTTTGTCTCCACTAAAACCCAGTGACTTCTTCCTCTTTTCCTCAAGGACTGAGAGGAGGAACTGTTACTTCTCCAGTACTTCC
Source organism: Calidris pugnax (assembly GCF_001431845.1). Classification (NCBI taxonomy): domain Eukaryota; kingdom Metazoa; phylum Chordata; class Aves; order Charadriiformes; family Scolopacidae; genus Calidris; species Calidris pugnax. The sequence goes on from NW_015090811.1 coordinate 5,220,959, forward strand.
ACATTCCTGATTTTAGCACAAGTTGCCTGGTGGCAAAGCCTGTTCATCCCAGGACAGACACCAGCCCAGTATAGCTAGAATATTTAAAAAAAACCCTATATCTAGAAACCACCCACCAGTGCTAGTTTGTTATGGGATAAATTTTGTTTGATATCGGAAAAATTTGGACCGTTTTTCTAAGTTTTGTAACTACATTTATGTAGAATTTTTGTGTGAGGGCAAAAGGCATTAAAAAAATAGATACAACATGTTTTTCTGCAAACCACAGGGTGGTTAAAATTGCTAAAAGAAAAACCAGTCCAGGCTTCACTAGAAACAGTTGTAAGCAGGGGTGAAATTAAGGTTTTAAGAGATTCCTGTAGTAGCTTTAAAAAGTGCTGTTACTGTGTATGTCAGCTGTGCTGCAACACAGAAAAAAAAAATGCAGCCTTAAAGGAAAAATTGGGATTATGGGATCAATTCCCAATTTTTATGTTGTGGAATGGCAGAAAGTAGTCTGTGGATCATCTGAAATGTTACGAGGTACATAGAAATGCCTTATGGAAACAGCAGTAGCCCTGAGTGGAAATTCTACATAAACCCAAACCCCACTATTCCTCAGGCTGTAGCATTTCCCAAGTTCCTTCAAAAAACTGGTAATTGAAATGGTGTGAGGTGGGGGTGTGGAGGGGGGGGCAGGGCAGAATCCTGTCATTCTGGCTGTAAATGGGAGTGAATAACTCAGCCTGAATTAGTGTGCTACTGCAGAGTCCTTCTGTAGCACTGCACGGGGTGTAATAAGCTGTGTGCCTAAAGACAATACTGGAAGTGGGCTGGAAGGTAACTGGTTTTGGTTATGCAGTTGAAACGTACCTTTTCTCTTTGTTTTGGTAAATAGTTATTTACAGGCTAATAGCAAAACTGCTGCTGTCCCCCTCTTGCCTTTCTCAGCCATTTAACTAACCTTTGTGTTTTTCCTAGTGCTCTAACTTGGATTTTCTGGTTGTGTTGTGAGTGACTGTCATCTTTTTACCTACCACCTGCTAATGTTGGGAGGACTCTTTCCTCTGTGCCCAGTCTAGCTCTTACAATGTGCTGATATTTATGAAACTCTGGCCTTTCATTGCTGATTTCTAGATCTGCTTCGTCGAGGGAATATATTTTACCCATTTTGTTTATTTTGGTTTTAACTATTATTTTCAGATAGCTGATATTATTCCTGTTATTCCAGCGTACGCTGAGGTCATAGGCAAGTCTTTTCAAAGCAACCTAAACCTTTATGTCCTATGAAAGGTGCATCCATAGATTAAAAGCAATTTTAAAACCCCATAGATTTGGTATAAAGAAACTATCTGCTTGCTTTTTTCCCCTCAAACAATGAAGATGTTGCTACTTTGTGGTGACTTATCACAGGTTGAATTCCGACAGCATTTAATTGGCTTTAATTAGGATGTGCACTTGCGTGAAAAAAAGTGCAAAGTCTTAATTTATGCCTTGTCACAATTAATTTGCTCTTGCTCAAACTGAACATTTGTGTATCTTTTCAATCAGTGTCCTGTAATTTCTGAATCACTCTACAATATTCAAGATTGCAAATTTGTTAGAAATTGTATCTTTAGAGCATTTTCTACTTGTTCAACACTTCAATAATCTGCAAATAAGATAATATTTTAAGGACTACTTAACAAATTTTTCTTATCCTATGAGAGAATCCTTATTCCTAATTCTGTATTTTGTTCCTGGATGGTCAGTATTGACATGAGCATGTTGAATTTTGGCAGAATTGCTTCTTGAAACCAAGAATATTTATTGCAAGAAAGGAGGCTCAAGCTAGGCAATATTGCCAGCCTTCCTGGTAGACGTTTATAATTCCAAATAAATAGTTTGGGAATTTTTCTGAAGAGCTAGATTTATGTTATGTATTCATCTGACTTTTCTTTTTTCTTTCTTTATAATTAATTTACTTTAAAAGAATCAAAACCTATGCACATTACTGCGAGTGAACGCGAAGGTACAGATTTGCTGCTGCAGACCCATTGGAGATTTTCGGTTCTGTTGTCTTTTTAATTTCTAGATACTTTCTCCCCTCTTTTAATTTCCCGTTTGTTTAAGTTCCTGGTTAAAATTAGCAGCGTGTGCTTTCTGCTAGTGAAATTCCTGAGTGTGTTGGCATGGAATTGCAGTAATGTGTTGTGGCTTGGGCCCCTCGCAGGAGTGTATCTCGCAGTCAGCCGTGAAAACCAAGTTTGAGCAGCACACTATCAGAGCTAAACAGATAATAGATACTGTGAAAAACATTATGGACGCCATAAACGTAGCAGCAGCAGAGAAAAGGTAGGTGGGTTGCTGGGAGGGCTGGTGGGTTTGGGTTTAGCCACATCCTCTGAGGAGCCCGTGGTTTTCTTGGGTCGTTATGGATGTTAAAATTCACTTTTCCTGCTTGGTAAGAAATTGAGTTTCTCTGTGTGTCGCTGCTCCTCACTTGCACTGCTCAGCTTTCTCCTTGGTCTGTGACTTCTCCCTGGAGATCTCGCTTTACTTCATTTTTTTTCTTACTAATTTACTATTACAAAGGCACTCTGGGGGTTTTCAAATCTTTTTTTTGAAAAATATTTGAAATTTTAAGTTTTTTCTGCCTGCATCCAGCATTTCAGAAACGGTGTTTGGGCCTGAGTTTTTTGTTAACAGTAACCCTGAGAAAATAGATGGGAGGACGTAGACACTTTAATTGGCAAGTGGTTAGAATCCTGTAAGGGATGAGAAAGCCCAAGCTCACAGAGGCTTGGCCTCTTGCCCCTTTCCAGATTGTCTCCTTAAATATCTCCGTTCTCTCTTTACTCATGTAATCCTTTTAGTGCTGATGGTGGCAGCTCGTTTACTGTCTGATAGTTTCATATCTTCTTGGAGGTTTGCATATATATGGGTTTTTCCCTCACTTTTGGTGCTACCTCTTGTCTGTCTTGTACACAGCCAACTTGCTGTCACCTTCAGTCCTTTCCATCTGTCTCCTTTCTGTGTCTCTTAATTGTGTCTTTATTTTTCAGCAGCCTCCCCTGTGCCTGTCAAACACACTCCTCTTCCCCAGTCTATCAGCTTTTACAAACTCTGTGGTTACACCCTGTCCCCTCTCACCTTGTGGGGTGCTATGAAAACACGCTGTGAAATGTTTGAAAATATTCTGATATTCTGCTTCTTTCTGCCACTCGAACTCCCAGACGCTGTGGAGTGACCCCTCTTAGTCTGAGCTGCTCTTTGATGGCGCTGCTTTGCCCTTCGAGCTAGAGCTGCTTTAGATTTTAAGCAATTTTTACTTAAATGGGGGTGGAGAGTTGATGGTGACAAGGTTAGTTTCTGCTGCCTCCCCTTTGCTTATTCATCAGGCCCATGTTGCTGGTAGGGGGTAGCTGAGCGGTGCTGCTGAGCAGCAGGGGGACACTTTGACCAGATTTATCCTTTTTTTTCATTATTTTTAAATGGGATGGGTGTCCCACGGGGCTTGTTTTTTTACTGGGAGAATTCCTGCTGGTGACAGGGGGTTCCTTTCTGCTGCGTTAGAGTCCACTCGATGGAAGAGCGAGAAGATCAGAGGGACAGGCTGGACTTTGTCCGAAATCAGCTGAACATTTTGACAGAAGATACGAAGGAAAAAATCAAACGCGTCACCGAGGAAGTGGAAAATAAAGTAAGTCAAGGCAGTGGGAGAAATCCCCCAGGTTCAAGCATTCTCTTCCGTGAGGCAGCTCCTTGAGGTGCCCATCCACTTTCCAAAAAGCCTCATATGTTCCTTTTCCAATATAAAAAAAAAGAAGAAAATCTAAACATGGCAAATTTTTCTGACTGTCAGGTGATTTGAGTCATTTATTGTAACAGTTAATGCAGTGGCTGGAGAAGGCAGGAGAAACATTTTATGTCTTTCCCACATTTTTCCAGGTCTCCTCTGCCATGACCGATGAGATTTGCCGACTTTCCGTTTTAGTTGATGAGTTTTATTCAGATTTTCACCCTTCTCCTCAAGTATTGAAGCTCTACAAGACAGTAAGTTTCCTTGCGTGGTTGGAAGCCAGGCCCTTGGTATTTTCTTTCATTTCTCCTTCTGTATTTTCATAATTTCACACAGCATTTTATGTGACGCTTTCTTGAAGCATTTGCAGGATTTTTGCTTTTGGACATACAATTGTAATTGATTCACTAAATAGAAATTGATGAGAGTATTTGCTTTCTAAAACCTCAGGAGCTGAACAAACACATAGAAGATGGTTTGGGCAGGAACCTGGCTGATCGTTGCTCCAGTGAGGTCAATCAGTCGATGCATCAGTCGCAGCAGGAGATGATTGGTAAGAGGAGGAGATGATGAGGAAGGAGGAATGTGAAGACTTTTAACAATTTAAGGAAACCTGCTTTTAAAAGAATTTTCTTTCTGATCGTGACTTAACTTAAAACCATAAAATGATAAAGGAAGAGCCATCCTGGATCAAGACCATCCAGATGAGTAGCCTGTCTGTGATATTAACAGGTAACTGGGGAGAAAGAATAACAAACCAGGGTAAATCCATTCCCAAGTCAGGGACTTCTGAGCCAAGATCCTGCATCTGGATTAATGGCTTAAGCAAGTAGTAATGGACCTGTCCTCTGGGAACTTGGCTAATCCTTTTAGAAACCCATTTACATTTCTGGCTTGCACACCAGGTATATGAAATGCATTAATTGTGAGATAATGTTTCTGCAGTACCATCCTCTCCCTGGGTCCCTCCAGGGTCTGAGTGTGAAACAGGACAGTTTCACAAAGTCCTTGTGCACTCCCTTTTCTCTTTCTTCTTTTAAGTAGCAACATTACTGCATACCCACCTCTCTCTTCTGATCTCTTTCTGGTAATAAGAGATTCAGAGCAAGATCATGGAATTACGTGAAGCCTTCTGTCATGCAATAATGTAGCCTTTTCTGTATGTGGATACTGGATAAACCAACTTTTCCTTCATCCATCCTTATCTTTTGACCATTGATAGGGATCTTTCAGTTAATTTGACTTTTTTTCCAGCAGTGCTCTTTCTGTGAGTTGATTTTGTGTGTCTGTTTTCTTTTATCAGAGCAATTCATTGCCTGCTCTCTGAGGATCAATACTGCCAAAATACCCCCTGATTTTACAAATAAATAAGTGAATTGGTCCGTTTGGATTCTCATAGTTCACAAAGCTGGTCAGCAGAGCCAGGCAATAATGTAGCCTTTTCTGTATGTGGATACTGGATAAACCAACTTTTCCTTCATCCATCCTTATCTTTTGACCATTGATAGGGATCTTTCAGTGAATTTGACTTTTTTTCCAGCAGTGCTCTTTCTGTGAGTTGATTTTGTGTGACTGTTTTATCAGAGCAATTCATTGCCTGCTCTCTGAGGATCAATACTGCCAAAATACCCCCTGATTTTACAAATAAATAAGTGAATTGGTCTGTTTGGATTCTCATAGTTCACAAAGCTGGTCAGCAGAGCCAGGGTCCTACTTGTGAATATGCTGTAGAGCTTTTGATGTTACCTCACCTTGACTATTCTGTTTTATTTCATAGAAAATCTGAAACCGCTGTTGCCTTCTGATGCTCAGAATCAGCTCCACTTGCTAATTCCCTGCAGGAGGTTTGACCTTAGCTATGATCTGAACTGCCACAGCCTGTGTGCAGATTTCCAGGAGGATATCATGTTCCACTTCTCCTTGGGTTGGACTTCGCTCGTGAACCGTTTTTTGGGTCCTAAACAAGCCCAGAGAGTGCTCTTGGGACTGGCAGATCCAAACTTACCGGTGAGTGCTGCCTTAGGCTGATGGTTTAACTGCTTGGTTTTACCTTGATGAGAACATCGTGGTTTTTACCCTATTTTCCTGTGCAATTCACATGCTGCCTGCTACTTTCCCCTAGACCTAGAAATATTTCTGGTGAAGGTTGTTTTTATTGGATTATATTCAGGGTGAGAATGGAACAAAAAAAACCTTCCCTAAACTTTCTGCAGCCCTTAATCTGAGTTTTGTTTTCCTTCCACCTGAACCCTTTGGGTAACCTTGTCATTTGTAACTTTTGGATCCTTACAGCAGAGCCAAACTTCTACAGAACCCTTATTCCAGCCCAGTCCCCCTTTGGGCAAGGAACTGCCAAAACCTTCGCTGCTTATCTCTGCTGGAAAGTTTCCTTTAAGCAAATCAAACCCTGAATATATGAAAATAAAAGAAAACCTGTGGGCTTGGTAGTTCCTTGATGCTTTTGACTCAGGCTGCCTTGTTCCCCCCTTCTAGATCCCACGTCCTTTAGCTGCCACCCCATCTGCTGCCTCCCTTCCTGCCCTCACCCCGGAGAGCTCGGCCCAGGACGATTTCATGGTTCCCCTGGTGATGAGTTTGGCTTCGCTGACGTCGCGCACCTCCATGAGCATCATCGTTGTTGGCGGAGTGGCAAGTAGTTCCAGCAGCACTCACTGGGGTGGAAGTGATGGCAGAGATTGAGCTGCTCTTTCCATTTCTGGGGTGCAACGGGAAGTGTGTGATGGATTTTGTAATTAACACCGGGCTGGATGGAGGGTCTGTAGACACTGGATACCCACAATCAGGGCGTAGGGAGAAAATCAGCTTAATTACTCTGAGTGTAGTCGGACATATTCTGTCTGCTGTACGTCTGGCTTCGCTGACGTCGCGCACCTCCATGAGCATCATCGTTGTTGGCGGAGTGGCAAGTAGTTCCAGCAGCACTCACTGGGGTGGAAGTGATGGCAGAGATTGAGCTGCTCTTTCCATTTCTGGGGTGCAACGGGAAGTGTGTGATGGATTTTGTAATTAACACCGGGCTGGATGGAGGGTCTGTAGACACTGGATACCCACAATCAGGGCGTAGGGAGAAAATCAGCTTAATTACTCTGAGTGTAGTCGGACATATTCTGTCTGCTGTACGTCTGTGCTCAGTTTTGGAATTAAAGGGTGGTTTGATGGTGCCTCCTTCAGTTTGGATTTAAGGGGAGCTTTGCTTTCTCCCTCCTCCTCCATTCAAAAGCAGCCAGGCTTCCCCATCCTCCCTGCCAAGGGCTCTCAAGGCAGCTGTGTCTCTCTGCGATCCGTCACAATACAGAAATAATACATTTTCTTCAACTAATCCGCTGAAAGGGTGGAATTAGATTTTATTCTGTAGGACGATTTCCTTAAGCTAATGAAGAATCCTCTTTTTTTTTGGTTTTTTTTTTTTAGATCTGGAGAACAGTGGGCTGGAAACTCATCTCTCTCTCCTTAAGCATGTACGGGCTGTTGTACCTCTATGAGAGACTGACCTGGACCACGAAAGCGAAGGAGAGAGCCTTCAAACAGCAGTTTGTGAACTACGCCACCGAGAAGCTGCAGATGATCGTCAGCCTCACCAGTGCTAATTGCAGCCATCAGGTGCAACAGTGAGTACCTCCCCGGGGTAAGAAACCCCTGTCAGTGGGGGGACTGGGCTGTCCTGGGAGCAGGGACTGGCTGTAACTGGTGGGGGAAAGCAGCTTTAGTGTCCCTCAGCATTTATTATGAGGGGGCTTTTAAAGAGTTTGAAATTAGCACCCAAAAAAATGAGTGTATACATCTGTGTGTGTGTGTGTGAGGGTCTTCAGGCCTAGGCCCTGGATGTCCAGCACCTTGCTGTGGAGCCGAGGGACGTGGCTTGGTTCAGTGGAGGCTGAATCTGAATTGCTCTGCTTTTAGATTCACATTGAACCAGTTTAATGATGCGTTTTCATTCTGGTGAGCACTGGTTCTGCCCCAAGGGTTGGTACTGGTGAGGTCCAAGCAGCAGGACCGGGCTCTTCTGCACCACAGAAGAACTTGAGAGCCTTTGTGAGCAGTTCCCTTTTTTTTGGTGTGTGCCTCTTTCCCAAATCCTTTTCCCCCTGTCTCTGCAAAGCAGCGTCTGGGTGATTGTCTCCCTCAACCTCCTGTTGAAAAGGGGTGTTTTGATTAAATTATTATTTCAGAAAATGAGGCCTGCTAACGAGAGGTGCAGAACCTCTCCCGTGTAGCCCAGGGAACCCTTTACTAATGCAAAGTTCAGCTTCAGCAGAGGAAAGAGTCGTCCCCGTGTCCAGCAGCTGCGTGTTCTGTGAGGACATGGAAGAGCTGGACTCAAAGCAGTGTCCCAGGAGGTGGAGCAGAGAGGAGGGACCTCTCCCCTCCTGTGGGAGAGCCCAGTTGCTGGCCTGGGGTGGTAACTGGGGTGGTTTTTGTGTGAGGAGGAGGAGTGTTGGAACTCGGGTTGGGAGCAGATGGTGGAGGAGAAGGATCACACCTGGGGCAGCCCTCACCCTGCAGAGGGCTCGTGCCCCCCGTGAGCAGGTGGTGCCACCAGAGGCCCCCTCTCAGGCTTGTGCCCCTTGGTGCTCAGTGACAAATGGCCAGAGGTGATGCTGAGGTGCATTTTGTACATTTATGGTTTTTATTTTTATTTAAAAAACAGCTAATTCTCCTGCTTTCTGCTATTCCGTGCTCCCTTAACAGCTGGAGACTTCGCCGAGTTCTACTGCATCCTGCAACGCCATGTGTTGGGTTTTTTGTTTTTAATATTATTATTTTTTCTGCTTCATTTCTTGGTTTTTTTTGGGAGCAGGGGGTTTCTGTGAACCGAGATCACAAACTTCTTTTTCCCTGTAGGGAAATGGCCACCACCTTTGCCCGGCTCTGTCAGCAGGTGGACATTACCCAGCAAAACCTGGAGAAAGAAATCGCCAGGCTTTCCAAAGAGATCGACCAGCTGGAGAACATCCAGAGCAGCTCCAAGCAGCTGAGGTGGGTCTGGGGGTGAGGAGCAGGACCCGGGGGGGGGGGGGGGGG
>NW_015090811.1:5229771-5239140 GCF_001431845.1 Calidris pugnax
GAAAGGAGGGGGCCCAGGGGGTGCAGCAATTCCCACTTTCTTCACCTGTCCCTGGACAGTTAAATAAATGCATGTTTCTATGTAGGTGAGTGAGCAAAGCTCCAAAAATAGTCTTTCTTAGAAGATTTTTTGGCTCTTTTTTATTTTATGGGAGAGGTGGCTTTCTGAAGAGTAGGTGGGTAGAATCTGTAGGTAAATTAGGGTGGGGGCTTCCCCCAGACTCCTCCCCTGGGAGAAGGGCAGCACTGGGAGTCGCTCAGAGCCCATACTGGTATGATTTTTGACCTCTATTTGGTGTTTATGGGAGAGAAACTCCCAGCAGGAGGTGGTTTGGGGCCTGAGGAGCAGCCTCGGCCTTAATTCCATGTTCTTCCCCCCTGGCCCTGGGGGGGCTCTTGCCTGGAGTTTCTCCTGTGGTGGGTTTTGGGTGGGTTTGGGGACCAGAGGAGGGAAGTTACAGCTTGGGGTTGATTCTGCCTCCCCTCCCCTCACTGTACAAGTAAATCCCTCCCTTTTGTTTGTTTTTCCAGAAATAAAGCCATTCACCTTGAGAATGAACTAGACGGCTTTACAAAGCATTTTCTTCAGAAGAGTAAATAAAGCATCGTTGCTGACTTTCCTGGTGATCCTTTGTAGGACAAAGTAGGAAATTTTACAGATTACACTTCTCCTCTGTGGAGTCACATGAAATGATTTATATTTTAAATGTTACTTTGATGACACTTGTTTAATTACTGTAAAACTGGGAGGGTGAAGCGAAGGGAAGAGGTGTGGTGTCTGAGTGCTATGTTAGTTTGGCGGATTTTTGAGTTAAAAAATTACCTTTAAACAAACACTAAAATTCTTTGGGCACTTAATAAAAACCAATTAAGGATTTGGGTTTTTTAATTAGTATGTAGTGGTGGCAGGTCTGGCTTCCTGGCATCCAGGAGCTGGTGCAGGGAGAGAGAGCTCATCACGGCCTCGCCGGCTCCTCTTCTCCGTCACTCAGGAATTAGCCAGGGATGGAGGAGGATTTTTGTGTGTGTTTGTGTGTAATGAAGGGAAATAGAAGCTCTAGCACGAGGTGAGGACTTTTGGAAGCAGATGAGATGGGGCTGGGCAGAGGTTCCTCTTCCTCAAATGGAGTGGAAGATGGTCATTCGCTGATGAAAGGCGCTGGTTTCCCCTCTGGCTGCCACTCAGTAAGTAAAAATCAACTTATTTGACCAAATTTGGCAGATTTCTGACAGTTGATGAAGCGGTGAAAGGGTCAGTGGCTGGACCCCAGGCTGAGGTGTCACTGTCACCAGGTTCTGGTGCCCAGGGGTGGGAGAAGGGGCCCAGCTGGTGGCCTTGGCTGGTGATGAGAGCTCTGGGGGGGCCGGGGGGTGTGGGGCTGGAACCCAGAGCTGCCCTGGGGTCTGCCCTCGGGGGGAGCAGCTTCACCTCCAGCAGCACAAAGCCTCTTTTTTTTTAAAAAAAAAAACAAACCACAACTATATGTTTTTTGCTGTTGCCATCTGCAATCATTTAACACCTTTTTTTTTTTTTTTTTCTAACTAGACTTTTATCAAAAGTAACTTATTTTAAAAGAGAAAGCCTTTTCGGAATATTTCTATATTTTTACGGCAGCGTTAACACGACTCAATGAAATATGCAGCTTTAAAAACTGAGCTGTGGGGATTTGCTATTTCCAGTAATTAAGGGCTATTTTAAATAGATGTAAGATCTGATGCTGGAGGCAGGTAACGGTGGGGAGCTCGGGGACGCTGCTGTCACCGCGCTGTCACCTGCTGCTTGGTCCTGAGGCTCTGGGGTTTGGGGGGAAACTGTGAAATCCAGGACTGAGGAGGAGCCCGGCCTTTGTGTGGGAGAGGGGGGTTTCATGCTCTTCTTCTGGAGCACTTTTGTGGAGTTGCATGTGTTCTGCAGCTATTTATTAAAAAGAAATCCTACCCCTTGGCTCCGGGAAGTTCTTTGGTACCTGCAGGGAAGGGGGGCAGTTTCTTCAGGTAACATTTTGCTGTTTAACACCCATCATGTCTCCCCTACCATAAGGTAATTAAGAAGCAAGAATTAATTGCAGGAAGGGTGGGTCTGTCCCCACCGAAGCACCCACGAGTGACACCCTCTGGTTAAAAGCACTTGTTTATTGGTTACAATATCAACTCATGGCAACATCTTTCACTGAGCCACTGTACAAATACAAAGAAAAAGATCCATCGTGGGAAAAAAAAAAATAAAAATAAAAAGCTATAACCAGAGTTAGTTCAGAGCCAGGGATTTTTTTTTTTTTTTTTTTTTTCCACAGGGAAGTCTTTTTACAACAGCACTGGTAAAGAACAAATGGCACAAGTCCCTGGTTGGTTGGTTGGTTTGTTTAATAGCTTAAATAAAAGCTTTTTAAGACTGTTTTCTGAATACATACACAATCCAAAGGCAGTGCAGGATCACTTCATAATGGGTGTAACGTTACCCAAGGGTTTCCAAAGTAGTCAGCAACTAGTTAAAAAAAAAAAATAATTCCAAAAACCAACCCCCAAACTGTAGCTGATGAGAAATGCCCCAAACTAAAGGCAAATTAAAATCAAGCATGTTTAGAAGCACTTTGTTTTGGACTCCTTTGGATGTCATATGTACTACAAGTGTTCAGATGCTTTTATTATTTTTTTTTTTTAATTTAAAAAAAAAAAGAGAAAAACACAAATAGAGCACCATCGTGTAAGTAAAACAAAGGCTTGAAATATCTAAGACTATTCCACCGAAGTCCATATTAGTTCAAACCTAACCATACTGTGTGGTATAAGGATGTCAGGCACATGTACTCTGATATCAGTTCTATCATTAGTAACACTGCTCACACATTTACCAAACGACACCGCAGGGGGTTTTACAGAAACCAGCAAATCGCCTTGAAAAAAAGTTATAAAAACAACAACAACAACAAAAAAAAAAAGAAAGAAAGAGGCTCGTGGTGCCTGTGAAGTGGAGGACGTCGATTCCCCGCATGCACGCCCCGGGACGGGATACAAAGTGCACCATCATCAACCCATGCTTTAATTACTTGGACAGGAAATGCTATCATCTCAGAAAAAAAAAATTAAAATAAAAAAAAAAATAAACCTAACCCAGTCATTCTCTACAAAGACCATTTATAATGACTCCAGTGAGGCAGAAAAGTCTCACCAACAGCTCACAGCACAGCCCAGTTATTCCATTTTTAAGGAGAAAAGGGGCCGTGGCACATGGACCTCCTGGATTTGCCGGACTCCGCGCCGTATCCACAGAGCCATGGAGGGAAGAGGGGAAAAAAGCTCTGGAGAAGGATGGGAAGAGGCCGGGGGCACTGGAGGAGCACAGTCCCAGCCACACCACACCACCCAGAACCTGCTCCTGGTCTCCAGCATCATCTCAACCACCTGAGGGACATCCGGGGCTACGTGGGAACAAGCCCCAGGTGGGCACTTGCCTGATTCAGATTCTCCATTGCAAAGTTAAAGCCAGATCAAAAAAAGCTGCCCAAAAAAACAACTGTACTGGAATAAACTAAAAGTCTCCTACCACAAAAGCCCACGGGTCCTTCCCAAGGCAGAAGTGACCCTTTGGAAGAGGCTGGGAGCAGCTCTCCATTCCTCCATTGCTGTAATTACACCCAAATTACCCCCAAATGGGGATAATGATGTCATTTGGCAACAAACTTTTAACGAGAGGTTACGATGGAGCTGCTGGCGCTGCACAATCTGCTGCCTGAGTTAAAACAAGCAGCATCCTACGGCCTCCCTCCTGCTCTTTGACATTCCAAGCAGGGAATAAAACCTTTTAAGTAAAAGCTACAAACTGGAATAAACTAAAAGTCTCCTACCACAAAAGCCCACGGGTCCTTCCCAAGGCAGAAGTGACCCTTTGGAAGAGGCTGGGAGCAGCTCTCCATTCCTCCATTGCTGTAATTACACCCAAATTACCCCCAAATGGGGATAATGATGTCATTTGGCAACAAACTTTTAACGAGAGGTTACAATGGAGCCGCTGGTGCTGTACAACCTGCTGCCTGAGTTGGAGAGGAAAGGAGCAGCATCCTACGGCCTCCCTCCTGCTCTTTGACATTCCAAGCAGGGAATAAAACCTTTTAAGTAAAAGCTACAAAAGGTCATTTTATCACCTCCCTCAGAGCAGGAGGAGTTTGAGCTTTTACCCTTAAAACCGCATCCATTTTACAGGGACATCAACCTGGAGAGGGCACTGGTGGCCCATTAGAAACAGCGATGCCACGACCTGTGCGAGCTCGTTATTTGGCCTCATCACAACAAGGTGTGACACTGAATCTCCAGGCTTTAAAATAAAAATGATCTAAACTATATCCAGGAGAGAAACAGGGAACAGCCCCCGGGCAGGACCCCTCAGAAGCTCCCTACAGGTTCCCAAGGAGCCTGGTCTCCCACATCCCCAGGAGTGGCCGGGCTCCTGCCACCTCCCCTCGTCCCCAAGGAGCCCCAGCAGCTCCTCGGGTGATGCTTTTGGAAACCTCGTTAGCCAGCCGTCAGCATTCCTTAATTAGTCATTTTAAAAGCAGCTGAATGCTTAATTCAGCAGCTTAATTCCAGAGAATCCCCCATGGAACAAGGCTGACACAGAACAAGACACCCCCAGGAGAGCCCTTACCACCTTCACCTCAGCTTTTCAGAAAAGTTACACACATTTCTAAAATTGGGGTGGGTTTTTTTTGAGTTTCACAAGTAGAAACCACTTTTAATACCAGAATGTAAAAACGGCACCTGTCTCCACAAAGGTGGGCACTAGGAAATTGGTTCAAAACACACTTCTATGGAAAAAAAAAAAGAAAACTTTTTAGAAAAGGGATATTTTCTTAAAATCCCTTAGTAACAAATCTCCAGAATGAATCACTCAAGGCAGCTGCGAGTTTAAAAAATAAAAAATAAAATAATAATCAAGTGCACCACTGACAAAATGAACCAGGTCTGCAAGATCCAAGGAGCCCCTCGCTCCAGAGAGGGGGAGAGCCCCGAGACCCCCCTGCTCAGGGTGGACGCTGCTCCCCCCATCCAGGAAAAATACCCAGGAAATAGGTATTTTTTTCTTTCCCAGCACAAGATGCGCTCTTTTTTTTTTTTTTTTCTTTTTTTTTTTTTTTTTTTTTTTGTAAAAAAAAGTGACTTTACTGTGATTGGTACATTTATTGGCACCTTCACCGTTACAGACATGGCAAGTTTACAGGCACAGGCTGGAAGTGCTGCAATCATTTGGGATTACAAATGTCAGAAACTTGACAAATGGGCACCTCAAGCCCCAGAGGTTTTTTGTGGGATGGGAGATGTGGGGCTCTGCCACCCACTGCTTGCCCCACACATCCCCAGGGCTTCGGCGGGGGGGCAGAGCAGCCTCCCCTCCCAGCCTCTTCATCTGAAATTCACCTTATCTTTAAAATAAGTCACTTAAGAGAAGCCAATAGACCAGAACTCCCCGTCCCAAAATTCGGGTTCCCAAGGGAACATCCATTGCCAGCGCAGGCACCAAGAAGTTAATTAACCTCCCCGGTTAATGGATGGGCATCCCTCACTTGATTTTCCTCTATGCTCAACTCTGCTCCATCAGAACCTACCACTTATGGGCCACTGCCACCAACATCAGAATAAAACCAGGGCCACTGCCACCAAAATCAGAATAAAACCAGGAAATGGCTATTTACAGTGTGGGAGCCGCAGAACAATTAGCATCTCAATTAACTCCCCCCTGGCCCCGAGCCAGGGTCTGACAGGCTCACGCAGGGAAATGGGGTGATTTGGTTGGTTTTCAGTTACACGATTCCTTTTACAATTCCCCCTGCACTTCACTGACACCAAGCACTTTTGGTTGTGGCCCCCCCTCATTTGGAGGGGGATTACAGGTGATTAACCGTGCATTTAATTGAAATCTAGAAGAATTTCCCAGCCTCCCTGACCGTCTGGGCTGATTGTGGTCACAGAGGGGGCTCTGCAAAGGCACCGCTCCCCGCACACCCAGCACCTGCCCCATGGGTGTGTGAGCACAGCTCAGCTGGGGCTGGGCCCAAACTTCCTCACTTAATTAGAGCTGAATTATCCCAATTAAAAGCTCTCAGCCCCTTAAAGGCAGCGACACAGGTGGTGTGGCTTCCACACCCACAGACAGCGTGGAATAACCGCTGCGAAAAGGTGCAGCAAGGAAGCTAATACTTCTGCAACAGGATTATTATTTTGTTTTTTTTTTTTTAATTTTAGTTTTTCATTATTTCTGCTGCAGTTGCAAGTCTGCCTGGCGTTAACCCCTTGGTGCCTGGAGGCCACTGACTGCCAATGGATGCCCCAGGAACCACTGGCTGGAAGGAAGAGCCCCCCACGATTAAAAACAGGCAGAGAGGGTGAAGGAGGGAGTGAATAAGGCGGCAGGTATTCACTGGGAGGCTCCAGGGCCTTAAAATAAAAAAAAAAAAAAATTCAAATGCCTTCCATTATAAAAACACATACATACCATTGGCTTCACTTTATCTACAGGAAATTCACAAAAACATTTAAAACAGCAAGTCTAGTTCATCCACTACAAAACTCAGAAGTGACATCTCGGGTTAAAAGCAAAGCTATAAATGTAGTTTCCTTAAAAAATGCCAACGTATTTCTTTACATACAGACAAATGTTACATGATTGGCTGCTATTAATGTGTATATTTCTGTTATGTACAAAATAAAAGTACAGGATTAGCAGACTGAGCACAAGCAAAAAACCCTTCAAGGACAATCGAACCAAACCACCAAAAACAAAAAGACTGGCTCTTAGTTTGTCGGTCACCATGATTCCGTGTGCTGGCCCCTTTAAAAAGTCAGTGATTTCTTCCCCCCTCCCCTATTTCTTCACTTGATTTTTTTTTTGTTTTTTCCTAGTTTACAGAAAGCCTTTTTTTTTTTTTGTGTAATAATCAGTGAATAGAAAAACTTCACCTGCAAATACAAGGTAGAAATGTTATTTCACAGCTATAGGCTGCAGCATTGATCTCTCCAGGTCTCAAATGGAGAAGGTACGTGTTTGGCTCCCAGTTAATTCCAGATTCTGAGAAAACTGTCCCAAGACCCTGTAGCTACAGCCATGCCGTCATCAGTGACACCTAAACAGCTGACACGGTTGTCATGGCCAGCAAGGACACCTGGAAAAGAAGAAGTGATGGAAGTTAACACACACAGCACCTCAGGGACGTCGGCTCCTGCTCCTTCTCCCAGGCAAGTCTTCAAATTTGCTAAAAACCATGAACTGCAAGATCTAATCCTGCTTTTTTGTGCTTTACCCTGAAGAACGACACATCGCAAGAGCCAGAGAAGACACTCACCCAGGAGGTTGTACACACAGTACTGCTCCCCTTTTTCTCTCTGCCATTAGGACTTCTCCTTTCTGCCCCAAAGACCTCCTCAGCCCTATCGAGACTCTCTACTTCTTAACCTGGAAGGTTTTTTCCCCCATTTTCCACAACACTGCCATCAAATACTTCAAAAATCCAAAACAATGTCCACATCTAACACCCCGAGTTTCCTGTGATTTGCAAGCCCTAAGGATTAACCCCCCTCCGTGTGTTGTTTCTGCTGTGACTGTTCCAAAAGCAGCCTCTCTTTCCCCACTTTGCTGTTGGTTTCCTCCCACCCCTCTGCTTTCCCAAGGGCTGTCAAACCTCAGCCTGGCCCTGTCCCTGAAGGAAAAGGACACGTTTGTGTTCCCAACAGCAGGATGGAGGTTGGGAACAGAACCAGGCCCCATGGTTTAACCTGAAGCCCCAGCTGTGCTCTGAACAGCTCTCTGTCCTGACACAAGCCACTTCTTCAAGGACTAAAAGCCTCCACTTCCCCTCTCCCCCAACAGCAGGAGGTCACGGTCCCCAAAGCTCCTGTAACTCATTGCTCTCTGAATCACCTCCTCTGAGGGCTGCGAAACTCAATGCAAACGTGTAATTCTGTGTTCCTTAATTTCACACACTTTGGTGAAATAGGTTTTCTGGACACGGAACGTAATTTTGGAGGCTGTTCCTCAGCCCCAAGAGCTGGAATCTTCCAGCACATGGACATACAACGGCCAACAGCAAGGAGTAGGAGGATCTCACTGTGTAATTCTGGAGGCTGTTCCTCAGCCCTGAGAGCTGGAATCTTCCAGCACACGGACATACAACGGCCAACAGCAAGGAGTAGGAGGATCTCACTGACTGACATATTCACCCCACCCTTGGGATCATCGAGTCCAACCATCTCATTTACCCTACACATAGAACCATTCAGGTTGGCAGAGACCCTTGGGATCATCGAGTCCAACCATCTCCCCTACTCTACAAAGTCCTCCCCTACACCATATCCCTCAGCACTGCACCTAAACGTCCCTTGAACACATCCAGGGATGGTGACTCCACCCCCTCCCTGGGCAGCCTGTTCCAATGCCCGACCACTCTTTCAGTGAAAAATTCCTTCCTAATGTTCAGTCTAAACCCACCCTGTTGGAGCTTGAAGCCGTTCCTTCTCGTTCTGTCATTAATTACCTGGGAGAAGAGACCAGCCCCAACCTCTCCACAGTGTCCTTTCAAGTAGTTGTAGAGAGTGATGAGGTCTCCCCTCAGCCTCCTCTTCCTCACACTTCCACATCGTATAGATGGGACCATTAAACGCAATGGAACAACCGGAAAATATGACCAAACAAGAGGACACCACTCCAAAAGAAAGGGGGGGAAAAGAGAAGGATGCAAGCAGATTCCATACCACGGGCAGTGAAGGATTAGGAATATCCCTAGCCCTGGAAATGGGGAATCCCCCCGGGTTGCTCACCTGCTCGCTCCCCTTTCAGGGTGTCCCACACGTTGCAGTTGAAGTCGTCGTATCCCGCCAGCAAGAGGCGGCCGCTTTTGGAGAAGGCCACGGAAGTGATGCCACAGATGATGTTGTCGTGGGAGTACATCATCAGCTCCTGGTCCGCGCGGAGGTCGAAGAGCCGGCAAGTGGCGTCGTCAGAGCCGGTGGCAAACGCGTGTCCGTTGGGGAAGAACTGCAAGTTTCCATGAAGAAACAGGAGTTTTGACACTCTGGTGAGACCTCACCTGGAGTATTGTGTGCGGGTCTGGAGCCCTCAATATAAGAAGGACATGGACCTGATGGAGAGGGTCCAGAGGAGGGCCACGAGGATGATCAGGGGGATGGAGCACCTCTGCCACGAGGACAGGCTGAGGGAGCTGGGGTTGTTCAGCTTTGAGAAGAGGAGGCTCCGGGGAGACCTAATAGCAGCCTTCCAGTACCTGAAGGGAGCTACAGGAAGGCCGGGGAGAACCTGTTTGCAAAGGGCTGCAGTGACAGGACGAGGGGCAATGGCTTCAAGCTGGAGGGGAACAGATTTAGA
>NW_015090811.1:5239152-5261996 GCF_001431845.1 Calidris pugnax
CAGGGAGGTGGTTGAGGCCCCTTCCCTGGAGATATTCAAGGCGAGGCTCGACGAGGCCCTGGGCAACCTGGTCTAGTTGGGGGTGTCCCTGCTGACTGCGGGGGGGTCGGACTAGATGGCCTTTGGAGGTCCCTTCCAGCCTGGGCAACTCTATGATTCTATGAAACATATTGTTCGTCATTGTTCAAAAACCACCACCAGGATTATTTTGTTGAGGTGGCCAGATAATGGCAGAATAATTTATTTTAATTTAAAAAAAAAGCCACCTGCATGTTAAAAAAAAAAATGAATCTACACAGCACTGCTAACACCTGAGTGACTGGGAATTTTACCCAGACAGATCCTGATGTGGAATAACAGGGGTGATTCCTACAGAAGGAAGGAAAAGGCAGTCACAGAGCCGTGGGCAGAGCTGGGACCATGGACACGCTGTTCCCTCCAGGTTGGCTCCACCAGCAATTCCCTTCCCCAAAAACCCCCTCCAAATCCCAGCCCTTCTCACAACAGCCATATCGATGGAAACGGGAACGGAAAGAGCTCAGGATCCAGGTCTAAGTATAGGAACTGCATTTTTCTGCTGGTCATGCTTTTGGTATTTTCTCAGCCTTAATAATTTTTCATGTTTATCAAAAACAGATGCAGCTTAGACTTAGATTTCGTTCCCTATTTATCAGGGCTCTATCTTGCGGATCAGAACATAGTGTTACTATGACAGAGAGGAAATATAATCCAGTTTATAAATATTACCAAGTGATTCCAGGGATGAATATTCAACAGCGGTACTGATTTTAACTCTGCCTTCCAGAATATTTCTCTGAAAGCTCTTTTCAACAGAAAATATCAAGTAGACTTTGGTTTAACATAATCCTTGGGGCGGAGGATGCTGGGCTGTTTCACTCCCTCTCAGTAGAATCGCATTCATCTACAATTTTCAGTTTTTAACACATTGCCACACTGCAAAAAGTTTCCCCTCCTCCCTTCTTTGCCTCTTAAAAAAAAAAAAAAGGTAAGGTTTCAGTTACTGATCAAAATCAGAGCTGAAACTATTCCAATAATGCTTCAATGTATCAGAGATAATGGTAATAATAATTTAGTTATAAACTGGATTGTAAGTGATTAGACAACCTTCTTTGTTAAATATAATTTAACAGTCTCTACCCTAACAAAGTAATTGATTTTAAATCAAGGTAACTCAGCAGAGGATAAGGTGAAATTCAAACAACAATTGCTTTTATCCTCCCCCTCTATTCCCCTGGGGAAATACAGATAATCACTTACACAAACTGCATTGATATCCGACACGTGCCCGGTGAACGACTGCCTGCACATCCCGTCCCGAATATCCCAAAGCTTGGAGGAGGCATCGCAGGCGCCCGACACGAAAGTCCTCATGTCTGGGCTCAGGGAGAGACTCATCACATCACCAGTATGGCCAGTGAAGGTGGTGGTCTGCTGCCCAGTTTCGATATCCCACAGAGCGCTGCAGAGAAAAGCGACAGCGTTAACACCATGGATGTGGCGATTTGGGACTTTAAGGTTTAAATACAAATTGAGGCACCGGAGAGGGAAAAGAAAAAAGAAAATATAGGAAAAAGAAAGGCCAAGAGAGCTCAAAAACTCACCAAGTGGTGTCTCCTGAGCTGGTGACAATTTGGTTGTCATCTAGAAAGCGACAACAGGACAAGTATCCTAAAAACAAAACAACTATGTTAGTTTCAGACCCAGGAGGAATGAATTGAAGTTTAAAACCCCAAGAGCAGTGACTGAAGTTCTCCCCCAGCCGGGCTGTGACCGACAGAACTACGTCAGAGCTCACAATAAACTTCAGGATTTGTTTTATTTGGTGCAATAAAGAGCCCCGAAGCTGAAGCAGGAGCGTGGCTGACCTGTGTGTCCCGGCAGCTCCCGGCTCACCCTCACGTTGCCCTCCCTGGTCTTCAGGTTGTAGATGGAGCAGATGTTGTCCAAGCCCCCGCAGGCCACGTAGTTCCCCGAGGGAGCGTAGGCGCAGGTCATCACCCAGGAGGATCTCAGAGGAATGGCGTGCATCTTGGGGAGACACAGCACATCAGCAATACCTCACACATCCCCTGCCACTTCTCCACTAATCACTCACAGCCAAATTAATGGGTTATAGCCAATCAAACACACCAAGATGACTGTGTATCGTAACTGTTCAGTATTTTGATTTGACAACATATTACCACCCATTTCATATCTACGCATCCACACGTCCTAGGGTGAAAAATACCAGTACTGAAGTTCTGTGTAATAGCAAAGCCATTCTAAACTTAAACATCTACTACATCTGTTTATTCCACTTGGGTTTCTTTGTCCAATTCATCTACATCTCTAAACTATAGGTTACAAAAGGGACGGCTGTACCCATGGAGACAGGAGAGTTTAGAGCAGCAGATCACAACTCCACACTCTACCTAAGCTTTTCTCATTTCACAGCTTTTCTTTCTTTCATTTTTGCTTTTTTCTTTTTCTCCTCCTTTGTTTTCCCTTCCAAGCAAAACACTCTTGTAAGTTCCGAGGTTGTGTATCTCTACAATTAAAAACAAATTAGTTTCAGAAGCAACCCCACACAGGCAGAGAGCAATAGCTACAAGCTACTGCACCAGCAAATCAGAGTGAAAATACTATATACTACCTAAAACTATTCCTTCTGAGACACAACCTACAACCTATCACTAGTAATCACCCAGTCAGGAAAGAAGAAAACCCAAAAAGATTATGTCTGCATTAAATAAATATGACTTCTTTTCATTTTTGCCTTGCAGCCATAGAAATAATAGACACAAGCCCCCTCAAACACAGAAATTATGCACAAATTATTGATAGGGATTATAAAGAACTCTACCTTATTTGTTGTATAACTATCCCAAATAATTAATTTTCCATCTTGAGAAGCACTGACTAGTAGCCTAAATACAAACACAAAATAAAATATGTTAACATACAACACACTTAAAAAAATCTCAAAATAGACCTACATCATGTGTGATTCCCAAATCATTCAGAAATTTTATCATTTCTTTATTATATTTCTATATTTCTATATTAATATCATATAGAAATATATATAATATATTTCTATATTAATATCATCTGATATTTATTTTTTTTCTTTTGAGGGGGTGGTGGTGGGAGCATCTGTTGGAAAAACTCTGCAAAAATCTATATATTGCCAGACCGTGTGCCCACAGGGACTCATGATTAACAATGGACAAAACCCAACAACTTACTGGAAACCCACTTTATGAACTCTCTCCAGAGCTGCTTTCAGTTTTCATACGTTAATATTTTAGCTATACAGCTACACAAAAATAAACAAAATCAGGGGAAAAGAAATCTTAGTGTGAGAGCAGATTCTAGCTCTGTTTCTTTCTGGACTACATGAGAGAGCAGACCACGAGGCATTGTTAACATCTCACCATCAGCTGCGAAACAGAACTCTCTCCTGAAAGCTAAATAACTTTTCCTGCTATGTACAAAAGGATCTCTTTTTTTTAATGAAATAGAATTTGTCTGTAAAGTTTTTAAATCCCCGTAGTCACAGAAGTTACACCGTTATTCAATCTCTTTGAAAATATAATACCCATCATTCCAAATTTATGGCTCACCACATACACCCTCCTCTGCCTAAATAGAGTAAAGAACTTAGTTAAAATTAAAAGGAGGAAAAAAGGAGGAAAAATGTCTGTAGTAGGAACAGACAAAGTGCCTCTCCTTTCAGTCGAGCCTCTTCTGTTCCCACTCTGGTTTTAAAAAGGCAAACTAAAACTAAAGACAAAAACCCCACCACAGTCGGGGGCTGTGATCCCCCTGCAAGGGCAGCGACGCCGCACGGGCTCCCAAAACCTGGTGTTAATTCTGAATTCATCTGATTTCCAAGCCTTAATTCCTAGGTTTAGGGATGGCCTGTACCAACCTGGAGTCGGATCCCCAGTGCATAGCGTAGATTTTGGCTAAGTGACCTCTAAGCGTGCGCCTTGTTCGCATCTGAATTCTCCCCACCGAGTCCAGACTTGTTGTGATCTAAAAATAAACAAAACAAACCCCTGAGATACTGAGAACTATTTTTAAGACACGAGATAACTGAAGACTTTTGAACTTTGATAGAAAATAATCCATCTTGGCACGCAACATTCAAACCAAGAAAGGATACTAGTGTAGAAGCCAGGGTTAGGCCCACGCAAACCCGAGGAAAACAGGTTTTACAGAGATAAACTAACACACTTCACAACGGGGACGCCTGAAACTTCAGAAAGCTTTTTTAAAAAATAATACTATGTAATATTGAGGCTATTTCAGACAATCAAATCTGAAAGTTTTCAATTAAAACCCAACGGAAGAAAATCCTCCGATATTTATTGCACTGTTACTTTTTAAAGCATGGCAAAACTTAAAGACGCAAAATACTTTTGTTTCCAAAATACATCTAAAAGACATTTATTTAAGTCTTTCTAAATATACTAAGCACAATAAACACAGTCTATTTAAAAGGAAAACTGGAAGCAGGACCCATTAAGATGATGGGGGTTTTTTTTGACCGGTTGGGGGATTTTTTTGCTGTTTTATTTATTTGGGTTTTTTGGTGGGATTGTTTTGTTTTCTTTTAAATAACTGTGTAAATACACAGTGCATTTACAAAGGCTTCTTCCACTTTATTCTCTCAGTTAACTAAAGAGGAACGTGTTACAGTCATAAAGTGTAGGGATTTTTATGTTTTTTATGTATTGATTAAGAGCTTGCACGTGGAATCCAGAACATACCTGGGCAAGAGTTGTGTCACTACACGCTTTCCTGGCATCCTGCAACAAAAACAGAACAATTGGAATCTAAAAGCCAACACTGAGCATCCGCTGAGAGAAAGTGTCTCAAGAAAAACAACTCTAAAGCTAAAAACTTCACCACACTCCAAAAACCCCACAAGGATCTCACATGCCAAAGTGCCTTCTGTCACCCTCCTGTGTTTTATTATCCGAGGAACGTAAAGAATTGGCACAGAAAGCGGGGGTAGGGGAGGGAGAGGGACCTCAGAAGGGGCAGAATCACACAAGTGTGTGATTCGAAGGCATGTGGAGCCGTCGCCACGTCCCAGCGCCTACCCTCTGCCCCGCTCGCCTTCCCCGCTCGGGCCTGAAGGACCGAAGAACTGATCCACCTGGAAAAGCAACCACAGGTTACAGGGGATTAGCAAACTCGGGGCCACGTGAGGCTCTTGCTGTCACGGGTGTGATGGTGGTGGTCGGGAGAGGAGGGATGAAAAATTAACAGGCGGGATCTGACCAGCGGGACAGACAGCAGCCTTACAGCAAAGCTTAAGCTGCTGCTGAACATCTTCCAAAATGAAGAAAAAAATTTTTAAAAAGTTCAAGTAGCACTCATTCATTTCACGGAATGATTGGTGCTCAGGTCTCCCTACAGATATTCCATCTGTTTTTTTCATTATTTCAGATTCTACGGGCATATGCCCGACTTCCTGCGTATTATTCAACCCTACCTAGAAAACACACTTTATTCTGGTTCGTACGACCAGAGCACAGCCTGGAGACCTGACCCGGCCCCACTCAGCCCAGTTTACACAACTGGTGTTGTGCAAGGCCTGGTTTCAGTTACGACTGAACCATGTTCCCCCTGCTCAGGCTCCCGCCTTCGAGAAACAGAAAGAGGCACCATGAGCAACCCCTTCGGAGAAGCATGGTTTAAATAATTGGCTTAAACTGAGCTTAAACAGGAGCTTCTACAGCACAAGGTAAAGCTTATGGGCAGCAGGACTGAAGGATGGGCCACCAGCCTCTCTCAAACTCCCTGCAATTTCCCCTCCACCGCTAATTCCCCCGTCTCCCCACCCTGAGGAAGCCTTCGATCCCCACACGAGTGGCCACGTCCTCTCCCAGAGGAGGAACGGAAACATTTACTCACACATTTTGGAACAGCATCAACGTGTTCAAACCAGGATCCTAAAAGTTTTTCAAGCTCTTGCTTGAGAGTTACTTGACATTACAACTTGAACAATTCCTCAGCGCGTGTTTATTTTGACCACCCTTTATAGCTTTCCTCCCAGAACGCGAGCCTGAGAGCGGATTAAGTCATCTCGACTTATTTTTAAAATGTCTAAACTGTAGAAATATTTATAAAATGTTGACGTCTGGAATCAGGAGGGGTTTAAAATACCAGAGGAGCAAATCCCCTAGCACTCAGGACTTGTTTCAGCCACAGGAAGAAACACACTGGATTTTAAACAACTTTAATTGTTTAGTTTAGCTGAAATACTTGAGGATGTTCAACAGCAAATGAATTCTGAATGCAGGCTGAGGGAAACAAAGCCATTTCTCTTCAAGAACTTGCCATTAGCAGTACCTATACTTGGGGGTAACACTTGCTGAACGATTGGCAAAGGTGCAGGAAAAGCAAAGTTTCAACAGGCTATTTTAATTCTTACATTTTAACTGTCACTTCTACATATGTCCCATCAGAACAGAATGATTAGTGTCACAACACCAAAAAGCTGCCCTGTGTAACTGTAACTGCAGGTTTTTCTCAGTTGGTGCAGCAAACAATGCAGTATTTGTGAGAATACATGTGCAGCCCCCATCATCTCCTACCACACGCTACAGATTTCAGTTTTCCCCCTAAACTGCATGCATTTTCTTAAGATGTCACTCAATTTCAAGTGACACCGTGCCAAACAGGCAACACTTCCAAAAATCCCATCCTGAATTTCAACCCTCAAAGCAAGGACACGCATCACACAGGAACTCTATTATAGACAGAACTGGGAACCAACTTTAACCATAAACCCGTCTCATTATTGTTCATCACTCACTGACCCTTCAAACTTCCTGCACTCAATATTCCTGCAACCTTATTTTATCCCCCCAAATAATTCCTGAAAATTACCAGCCCACTATATATTCTAAAAAAAATTTTTAAAAACCCCCCAACTTATTTTTTTTTATATCCTGTATCTTTTCTCTTACCCCTCCCTAACAAAACACCAATTTAGAAATAAAACTGTGCAATAATTTAATAGAAGTCACCTATACAAATATGAAAGTGAATTATTTGGTCAGAGAGTTTCTTGGATATTAAGTCATTGGGACCATTTTTTAATTGCATCTGGATCTGAAGTTAAAATGAAGCACAAGATGTCCAGCCCTGCACTCAGATCCAAAGAGGCAAACACTAATTACGTTACGAGGGGTAATGGTTTTAAAATGAAAGAGGAGAGATTGAGATGAGATCTGGGGAAGAAATTCTTTGCTGTGAGGGTGGTGAGAGCCTGGCCCAGGTTGCCCAGAGAAGCTGTGGCTGCCCCATCCCTGGAGGGGTTCAAGGCCAGGTTGGATGGGGCTTGGAGCAACCTGGTCTGGTGGGAGGTGTCCCTGCTCATGGCAGGGGGTTGGAACTGGATGGTCTTTAAGGTCCCTTCCAACCCAAACCACTCTGTGATTCTATGAACTGCCAGCAGATGCCACACACAAAAACCAGTGTTTGTGCACACAACGTATTCTAAGAAACCCATAGTCTTAGCTGATAGGAATCTTTGCAAATGAGACATTCCCACATAAATCAGATTCATGAATGCTCCATGTTTAGGAAAAGGAAGTTTTGATGAAGAATAAACAGGCTCTGAAGATCCTTATTATACTTTGTACTTGTCCCTCCACTGAAGACTGCAGCACTGAAACACACAGGCATGTTGCAACAGATTCCTGGTAAACCGGTTTGGGGCATGACAGCTCACACTCCATTTATCTCCAGTGAGTAATTTAAAAAAAAAATAAAAATACACGACACCCACCCCAGAAGGTTTTTCCCTCCCACTCCATGCTTTGACCTGCATGTTTATCAAGAGTGGCAGCGCAGTGCTGACTTTTAACCCAAAACCAAGCTTTTCCAATACCCATAACCCCAACTTGTCATGCCCAGGTCCTAGAATTCTGCCGCACCCTTTTTGTTTTTTTAAATCCAAAATGAAAAATGTGTAGAGACACATACATGCCTAGTAATAAAACACAGTAAACTTCAATAAGAAATAAAACATTTTGTTCAAGAACTATTATGAATGTATTCATTATACCAATGGCTTACTTTTCAGCCTGAAAATATTTTAAGCTCTGCACAAAAACAGCAGCAAGCAGTAGATGTGATCTTTATGCTTTATTCCTTTAAAGGAGGAACTTCATCATGAAAAATAAGCAATTAGCAATTCTTACTCTGATTTGATTTCGCAGCTGCTCTGCCTCCTGCCGTAACTGTTCCAGCTCACTCATCTTCACTCTCTACTTCTCACACTCCACTGGTGAAGAAAACCTGCCAATGAGGGAAGAAAAATAAGTTTCAGTATCACTTTCTCCTCTTTAAAAAACAAAACCAATAAACCCCACGAACCTATATATATTTATGCTGCTTTTAGAAAGGCTTCCAAATAGATACTCGCTTTAGTACAATGACCAATAAATTTTGCAAGACCTAAGTTATTTCAATTCCCGAATTACCACGAAAAGCAGAATTAAATGAAGTCTATTTTGAAGAGAGAAGCAACCGTCAACAGAAGCAACCACTGTACTTTAAAATACTGGTTTTAATGCATTTTTTGTGCCGCTCTTCACACCCACCCAGAAACCTCTTCAGTCTTCACCCCAAGATGGCAACAGAGAGCAAAGGCTGCAGCGGCGCCTTAAACATTTACTTCAGAGCTCAGCATCAATATATACAATTAATATCAATCAATATCATACAAGCACCTTTGCACCTGCACATCCAAGGCGGGTTTTGTTTTAATTAAAGATGAAAACTACGAATCCTAGCCTACAGCTGAAATAGCAGGTTTTCTACAGCTTTTTGTAGAATTTTTTTGATGTTTTCGATTCAAAAGCCCCCATACAGTGAGCAGGGGTGGTAAAGACCAAACTATCCTAAAAGCATCCTCGTGCTGGTACAGCTCACTACAATATCTAAAAAACCCCAAACACTTCTAGCATAGAGAAGAAATACAGGAAGTCAGACTACTGCTCACAAAATGAAAATTGAGGGAGGAAGGAAAGAAGTGGGAGAAGAACCTACTCAAAATGTTATTCTAAGCTTTTTAATGAAGTCTGAGAGACCATACAGCAGTGTCCCCCCAGTTTAGCCCATTGAAAAAGAACAAGGGAAGAGAGGTCAGTGTGTCTGTTAAGTTGTGGAGCTCCAGGAGAGCCCCTTCATTTGGTCCAGCTGCTGGCTCTCTGCAGTTCAGCAGGACGTGCCTTAGGAGACAGGCTCAGGAAGGCTTTTTTTCCATCTATAAAATGCAACACTTCACAGATGGAAAGAGTGAAGGGTTTTGGTTCAAAGTAACTTACTAATAAGATAATCACCCTTGGACCTGCGACTTACACAAGTGTTTGAGAGCCACAAAACTTCTCACTACTCAAGAAGTGTATCTTCATTCATTATCCATCTGCTCCTTTTTTTTTCTTTCAAGCTGCCCTCCAAGCTTTCCACAAAGTCCATTTCAGAATAAACCCAGAAATATAAACAAATTGGATCATCTCCAAATCAAAACACATCCTAATTGGTAAGACCCCAGGGGTGACTTAGGTCTAATATTTTCAGTTATACGTAAGCAAACTACGAAGGTCACACCTTTCCCTTCCTTAAACCTGTGCTCTGTTCAACCACAAATACACATCATCCATATGTGAATATTCTAAGAGACTGCTTTATTTACCATCACCTTCCTGTTCCAGCAGCCCAGAGTATTTAATACTGCTTAATGCACAGCAGGCATAAAGTAGAAGTCATCGACACTAATGTCCAATTTCAAAAATCAAGCATTAAAAACTGTGATCACTTCAGCGTGCATGATAATCATGTCTTTATAGTCTTTGAAGTTTAATTACAATTTTAATATATTTTATTGGAATACTGTACCTCTGTGAAAGCCCCACTTTCAGTTCCAACTGTCAAATTATCCTTTTTAAAATGTTTTCCCTTTTTTTTTTTTTTTCTAGAACCTACACAAAGGTAAAACACAAACAAAACAATGGACTCAAGTGTCTAAAGCAGCCACGGTATCTGCCCTGTTTCAGCTGTCTCACATGCTATTTTTAACAGAAGATAAAGATTCCTGACAGAGAAGTTGATGTATCTCTAATTTTCGGAGAAGGGAAGTCAGCTTCTGCCCCATACCCTGCCGCACACTTCAGTGCCCTGTAAACAGTAACTTCAACCCAGAGAATAATCTCTGATAAAGCAAATGACATTACTGTTAAGGGGAAGCCTGCATGGCTGGGCACGAGTAGCTCAATCGGGGCAGTGTTTTTATTGATAGGTAAAACTATGAGCATTAGAAAATTAGCTGCAGCACCGGCCCAGCACTCAAGGCCCATCAATGACCATGCTCCGCTTTAACCATAAAGTCAGTATTAACAACTTTAATGCCATCCCTATTAGTACTGTTCCTCATTAATGCCATTTCTGTACTGGGCTGTCCCCGCAGCTGAACAGCCATCAAACTGACCAGCCTGAAATCCTGTTACACCTCCACGAGATCCCACCTGGACACAACTCCGCTTCAGAAGCTTTAGCTTAAAAATCCATTCCTAAGCAAACTAAAGGACAATGTTTCATACTTTTCTGAAATAATTTATTTTTTTTAGCTGAAAAGTCCTGGCAACATCATTATGTTCTTAATTTGCAAGATCATTAGCATTATTGCAGAAATGTATCAGGGGTTCAAGGTCAAGCTATACCTCAGCCACTAGGCGTTTCTCTAAAATCTGGACTCATTTTAGAACTGGATTATTCTAGCTTTAAGTATTTTAGTTTCTTTCCAGTAGGCAGCAGCTGAACAGCAAACTCTGAGATATTCTTAAGCTATCTATAAACACCGGGATACTCCAGTAAACAAACTAAGTGCAGCGTTTAACCATTAAACTGAAGTGTCTCCAACGCTCTGTTGGCTGCAGCTCCCACCGCGACCGCTCCTGTCTCCGGCTGATCATCCACCATAAAGCATTTTGCAGAACCGTGAGCAAGATACTTCCACTTGGGATCTTTCTTTTTTTTAAGCCCCGTTTCCAGGAGCCCACAGGAAATTACAGAATCAGAGTGGGGAGAGGGGAAGCTCTCACAGATCCTGTCCCAGATTGGCACTAACTCTGCAGCAGAGCAGCATCTCCAACTCCGGTCAAATCCAGACCGGATTTACTTGCTGTAATTCTGTTTTTAAGCCTATCAGTGAGTCCAGAGCCAGGAGGGAGCAGTGCTCCACAGCCTGGAAGAGTCTTTATTCCAAAGGGGAAGTTCTGCAGGAGCCCAGTGCACACAGAGAAGCCACGGGCAGGAGGAGAGTCGGGATTCCTCCTGCCATCTCCAGAGACTGGAGACAACATAACCTCTACCTCCCCGATCTACTAATATTTTTAATAAGCATTCAGCCAGAGAAAAAAAAATACTCTGAGTTACCTTAGATGTGGTGGTATCTTCTTTTCAACATTCACAGGTAGAAACCCTGCTGAAGAAGCCAGATGCTTCCCTTCAAAGGCAATGTCACCATGAGTGGTATCACCTGCTATGGCCCAGAGGGGATGAGCAATGGGAAGGGGAAGAAGGTTTTCATGCCGTTGGTAGCCAGGGGGTGTTCCATGGTGGGACACCCGAGCGGTGAGGAAAGGGGGTCAAGGAGAGGAGCTGCTTCCCAGCAGGAGCAGCAGAGCAGGGCAGGAACCCTGGTGGAACCAGGGCAGCACATCTCTGCCCTCCTAAAAGCAATGTCATTTGTTGGGCTGAACTGTTCCTCGGTGCCGTTTTTTCCCCAGCGGACTCCTACAAGTGAATTTACTGAGACCGAAATAAAGTGCCTCCCGAGGCAAAATAATTAACTCAGTCAAATTCCACGGTGTATCAAGCACCAAGAAAGCCAGCGGCAGGCTTGAGTGCTCCGCAGATAAATTACACCTCACACCATTCCTGATTCAGGAGCAGCATCATTTGCTAAGAGTTTAATTCTTCATTAGACGGGCAGGCAGTGACTAATTACCACAGATTCTTGTCTCCAAAGTACTTTCTCTACAACCAAAGGATTCAAACACTGAATGTGGCTGGAAAAACACCCTTTTCTTTGGAGAAACTCTCCCCAAACGCCCCGGAGAATGGGTTGTAAGAAGATTTAGGGAGCCTGGGACCTGTGTGACCCCAGGAGGGTGACAGGGCAGGACACGTCCCGCATGAGGTGGGATGCAGGGACTTCATCTCACTCCAGGCACCTGGCACAGGGGCTCTGAAACCAGACTGATATTGGGCAGATTACTCAAAACTCAAAAGGTGTGTAGTGATAAAAACCTTTAGTTCTTCACAGCAGAGCCATTTCTGCCTCAGAGATTACACTTTACAAACCAAGATGCTAAGTAATTTATTTTCTTTAAAAAAAAAAAAAATTAGAAAAAGGTATTTTCACTTCCCTCAGCAAGCTTAGCTTATTCCTGTGTAAAATCACAACATAGACAGGAGGGAGAAAAAAAGACTAGAGAAGTGTAGATAGGTCCCTCCCCACACCACATGGCCATTTTTGTGCCAAATATACAGAGGTTAAATGGACTGCAGAAAAACAGTCTGACTGGATTCTTAAGAGTTCCTGACTAAAGATTTATTTTGGAAATCATTTCATTTTGTATCAAAAAAACCCCAGCCGTGTAGAATTGAAGTAAGTGCTTACCCATATATATCAATCTCCATTTTTCAACTCACATGCAGTAAGATCTCAGAGCAGAGAGGGAGAGAGGAGGCTTCACACGGCTTTTGGGTGATCATCCCTACCAGTGAGCACACAGGTGGCCAAACATAATGGCTTTTGGGTACCAGTGAGCACACAGGTGGCCAAACATAAGGAATGCTAACTATAGAGCTTTGCTAATTATAGGAAAAAGACACCAAGAAATACTCCAGAGCTCTCTCCAGGGAGCTATATTGGTAACTCACACATTCAGGCTTCAGCCCAAAACACTTTTATACACTGAATTTACTCGTGTAAAGTCACCTGCCTGTCCTCTGTGACTGCCACCAGCCTCTGCAGGCTTCGCCCTCCCCACAGCCATAGGCTCAGACTGACGCTTTATATATTCAGGATGTGCCAAAGAAGGTGGCTTTGATAACATTTCTTCATTTATTGACACTAATCAAGACTGCGGGCACCTTTGCCCATTCATTTATGTCTCCCCAAAGCCACGAAGAGAGAAGAAAAACATAGGTTTTATTTCTTACGGCTTGAAGAGAATGGATTTGAGATACTCAAGAATGGTTCAAAGTCGAGCGAGGTTGCTATAGTGGACAAAGCCTTACACCAACTGAAATCTCTGCCTGCACAACAGCCACTTAAAATAAACACATTAACACTATACTGTAGCTACATTCCTTCATATATAAAAGTATTTTGGTTGGAATTTTACATTAAATATATTTACTGGAGTAGAGCTGTTTGAGGACCACACACACACTCAGCTCTCCACTGAGGAAAATTAAACATTTAATGCCTTTTTTTTTTTACTCTACCTTGGCCCTATGCTGTCTCTCCTCTGCTTCTCAAAGAGACCTTCCCAGCTACTCATTTTCCCAAGAATTCTTTGTTCTGATTTGTGGCTGTACTGCATCAATAAACAAAGACAACAAAGCAAGGGGCTTTTATATTGGTCAACTAATACTTAAATCCGAGCAGAGAGGGGCGTAAGTGGAAATAACAGTATCTAAGGGCTGTAATTGTGCCATTATGCTCTTTCTTCCTCTCAAACCTCTTCAGCACATCTCCTTCCCTTCTGTACCTTGAACATATACTTTGGGGGGTGTGTTAGCTGTGGAACGTCTTTGGATATTTCAGTAAAAAAAACTAGACTGATGGTTCATTTAAAAGATAAAGGTTACTATTGAGAAAATAAGCTTGGAAATGCGAACCGAATGTTTTCCTCCAGATTTTTAAGTTTTGGGTTTGTGCGAGGGAATTCATTGTCAGTGATTTCCGCGCCCCCCGGGGCAGGCGTGGAGGGGAGGGCTCCCATGGTGGGGGCCCCGGGCTCCCCAAGAAGAAAACAGGAAGCAGCCTGGGTGTGACCTCGCCGCTGAGGTCAGCGCTATTGTTGCACTTCTGCACATTTTGGAAGTGTTTTAAAGCGATACGTCTCCAGTATAGCTTCGGTACAAAAACAGGAAACAATCAACCAACGCCTCTCGAGAGGAAGGGTATGAGCAGAACTGAGTTAAACACCCATTTCTCCAACAGATGCCATCCCAAATTTTAAGGAAGCGATGAATGTATGTGCCCAAAAAGGGCACCTATGGCGGGAAAAGAAGAGGTCGCAGAAGAGACCCACGAGCAAACAACCCAAGGAGTGGGATGAGATGGTAGTTTTCCCTCTTCATGTGCCAACAAGCCCTACACCAGGAACACAACCCCACCCACCAACCCCGGGGCAGAAGCTGTTTCAAGCCAACAATATCTCTCTTTCCTTCCACCACCAAAAACACCTCGTGCCCCCCCAACCTCAGAAAGAACAGAAACACGGGCTGCTTTATACACACACAGCGACGTGGCTCGGGAGTGTGGTGTAACACTGAAACACAGCATAAAAATATTTGTATTTACCACAATAACTACTGGGAGGGGTTAACAGAAGCATCGTGAGTTGGATAAATCTGTGTTCACCTCCAGACTTGAGGGCTGTAGGGATGGGTACGGGAATAAGGAGGCAACCTGGGTGGTGGTGGCATCCCCACACCTCTCTGCCTCCATCCCCGCTTTGATTGCGGTTGCCATGGAAGGCAAATAGAGCAACAAACACCGCCCTCCCTCCACGGCACTCGCAAGAGAGACAAAGGAAATCACAGTTTAGAAATTGGAGTGAAATAGTTCTTGTGAAGTTTGCTACGAAAAAGCGATGCTCAGTGACTTTAGGCTTTTAGCCTTCTTTATACAACACGCTGACGGCTCACCAGAGACAAGCTCAGAGAGAAGAGAGTTTATTTCTAAAAAGCAACTTGAAGTCTAAGCCAAGTACATTCATAAAACACATACAGAGAGCCCACACGTTGCATTCTAGAAAAAAAAAAACCAACAAGAAATTCAGTGTTAAGCACAAAGCTGAAAAAAGCACAGGAAGGAAGGAATTTTTAAAAGTTGTGAATATTTCACAGGCCAAACCAGTGATTTTTCCAAAAGTAACATTCTTACATCTTATATTCATTATGTTGGTTTCCAGGTCAAAACGTTTGGGTACGTAAGCACAGATTTATTTTTATCACCCTCCCTGCAAACAGAACTTCATGTGAAATCCAAGTTATGTTGTCTTCTGGGACTACAGTAACGATTCTCCAGTGAAAAGCTGGTTCACTGACCACAGGGCACTGAACAAATTCTTGTTGGTTTTTGCAATTCAAAACATGTAAGAAGTGGCAAGAAAGATCTTAATGAAGCAAAAAGATATAACCCTAAAGTAACAAGACAGACAGAGCTGGTTCCAGTCCAGTTTATTGCTTGGGGACAGACAGGTGGACATACAGAGTGAGCTGATGTTACCACATTATTTGCCTCTTCAAATATCCAGCTACACCCAGAAGCTATTCTAAAAAGTTTAGCGATGAAAAGTGTGCTGTAAAAAGACAATTCAAAGTCACTTTGAAAGACCATTTGTATTTAAATCCACCACTAAAAGAGTTTGTTGATTTTTTTTTTTTTAAGGGGCTGGGACATGGATAAGTACTGAACTGGCATCTTGTAGGGCCAAGCAGCGTCATGTGTATAAAATCTGGTCCAGCACCTACATGCACAAAAGATGATTTAAGCAGCCTCCTGTTTTCTGAGAGCGTGCAGACTGCATGGTCTGCACAACAGGCACTAAGTGCATAGAAAAATTTGGGTTCAAAGTCAGTGGAGAAGCTACAGATCAAGAGAAGCTAATACTGTCCACAGGAAAAGTGCCTGGATGCAACTACAATGACTGTTCACTCGACTGAAGTGATTTCTGGCCGCCAGTTTCTGAAAGTGGAGCATTCTTACACACTTCAGGATGAGAAAGCCCAGCAGTACCAGTTACACACACACACACATTGCATCCTTTCAAACGGATCACCAGCTTGGGGTGGGGGGGGGGGCGGGGGGGGGAAGAAAATGCATTTGATCTAGACATAGTCTTCAGCCTCCTTCCCTCCTCCTCACCATTCAGCACCGCACACACACCCCCTTGGTACCGAAGTTACAGCGCGGCATTATGCCCCTCACAGGATTCTGCAGCTGGAACATTTTGCATACAGCTGTACTCTTTCAGAAGAAAACAAGGGAATATCAACATTTGTTGGTTTGGTTGTTGGTTGTTTTTTTTTTTTCTCATACTGATTATACAACAATCAGATAAAACTACTGCCCTCAGGTCTCATTTTAATTTTGCTTTTGGTTCACAATACGTTTCTCACCAATTATTCGTGATTCTCAGCCACAAAAATTAAGTTCTCTTCCACAGATCAGGCTACTGTAGTAGGTTTTTCAAATTTTTTTTTTTTTTTTGAGACATATTCATCACAGACCTTTAAAACCCCCTAAGGACTGTTTTTCACCCCTACTAGTGCAAGTATGGGATTAGAGCTGTGTAACTCCTTCGGGTACCACTTGTGATGAGACTGATAGAACCAAGCTTTTGATGTTTCTCATTCAGTATTGCCCGTTTTCAAACAGTTACTTATTAAAAAAGAAACTACACCGAGTATCTAAAAAAGATGTTACGTTAAAGCAACATGTATCACTGTGCTTCCAACTATCTTCACACTTGCAGGGCTCTCAAAATGAAGGCTGTCTTTATAGTAGGAGTATTTTTAACATACCGATTATATCTAGCAAAAAAAGCTTTTAGACAAGATAAAAACCTATCTAGATAAAGCTGACGTTATTTAAAAGGAAGTTGCAAATTAAACTTGTGATTCATTATTTTTCACGCTTTTACAATGCATTAAAATCCAAATGGATTTGTAGAGTTCATAGCCAAAAAAAATATGAAAAAATATATATATAAAGGTACACCTATATATTCAGGTCACCTAAACATACAGATTATAGTGGACAAAAGTCAGAAATTACCCACCTCACTACTGGACAGAAAATGACCCCAGATGAAGTTTCCAACAGAAGAGGATGGAAGAGAAACAAAATACTGAAGGAAAGAAGTACAATACTCCCACTAGAAGCAACCTTCCCTAAAGCATCACTACTTTTTTTTTTTTTTTAATACAAGAACTTTTCTATGAAAATGTGACACTCCTGAGGTTATAAATAGCAGAGTCTCCCCGTGGAGACAAAGCCTAAGGCTCCAGACAGGAATGTACGTGCCAGGACTGTGGCCACAGGGGATCCCGTGGCTCCACACCCCGCTTGGCTGGAGGTCACCTCTCCCATCCACTGGAACTTCTCTTCCTGGAAATACTTCCTACATCCCTCAGGAAGAGTGAGCTGGGTCAACAGCAGCCTCTCTGCTCCCAGCCGTCACCAGAGAGCAGATGCTGTTCTTGGAAGTCTTTTAGTTTTATGGTTGGAATATGCACATTACCATTTTGCCGTCAATTGTGACCGAAAGTTAATAAAAATGACTAAATGTCCTTTAACTCCTGCTTCCAGAAGCTAAGTGCAAAGCACAGCCCAAGGACAAGGTAAACACTAGCCATCCCAGTGAAACTCTCAAGCCATTTAAGTGTTTGCTGAGGATGTCAGCTCTCCTCTTATCGCAGTTCCTACGAAGGTCTGCGATTCAGGGCCACCAGGTTTCTGCAGAGACCGAGAACAGAAAATTGCTCAAGCTCCTGAAGCAACACCACCAGGAAAAGTCCATTCTCTTTTCTTCATTTCATTCCTTTCTAAAGCGGGTCTTTGGCTTTCCGTGCCCATCTATTTGCATTTGTAACACACTAATAGATGAGAGGGGGAAAAAAAATGTCTTAAGGAGTTCCTGTCTCCAGCTACCTGACCTTCCCAATTAGCTGCTTTTTCCTAAACTGGGGACCAGCAACCAAGCCCAGACATTGTTACTTACTCATTTATAGCACTGCCACTTTGGATTTGGATTATATTTTTATACAAAAATAAATAAATAAATAACCCTCCTCCCTCTTTTGGGCTGTTTCTAAGACAAAAAGAGGCGTTTCCCCTCTTCTGTTGTGTATCTTGGAGATGAAGGTTGGGTTTGTGGCACCCAAAGCAGCAGTTTTACTTCCTGCCCACCTCCTTCTCCATACTTTGTTTTTTTTATTTTTTTTTTATTTAGACACTTTGTATCCAAATTACTAGAAAGCACAACCACAAGGGAGAAGTTTCTTGCCCCAGTTTGCATTCTCACATAGCAACGCCAAGATAAATACATTTGCTTAAGCCTAACATTATTTCAGGGGAGAAAAAGCCTACCAAGAACCTAATGTACCACAGATTTATTAATATTTTAGTACTCTGACATGACATCGCACTGTCAAAACCTTTAAGTCAAATCACCAAACCTGATCAAAGTCACCTAGATACACACTGAGGCTCCAAATTTACAGCGCGTTAAATCAGATTTTGACAATCTATATATGCAATCAGAGTATTTCTTCCAGCTCAGTAACAACTACATTCCTTCCCTGAAGGAAGGAAAGTGTCTTCCTTTTCCAAACTAGGGAGAAAATTCATTTACACGAACAGTCACTTAAAGCAATCAGTCATGACAGAAAGGGTCACCAGAAAATACTTAGTTCATATATTTATTTTAATCAGGTCAATTTTAAATACCACGTATGTTTTAGTAATAGATCTTGAATAAGCATCTTTTATTTTAATGAAAGTGTATATGTATACAAATACCACACAAAATGCATTTTTTTTATATATTAAGTGACACAAGTGCAACTTTTGTTAGAAATAGTTACTACAGTAAAAAGGGCAGCAAAAATTTACAGAAAAATGAACCCCAAGTCACCAAGTTATCCTGAAACTGGTTGGGTGCTCTCTGCTAGACTAGCTGCTGACCACCTGAACCAGTAACTGAACCACAAGAACAAACCAAACTGGTCCAGGAGGTCCCTGGCTGACTGGGGAGGTTACTTGTTCTCATCAAAGACGCCAAACCAGTCATCAAGAGCGGCTCCAAGATCTTCAATCTCATTTAAGAAACACATTCAGTCCTGGGATTGATTTGATGATTTTATTTTGTTCCCCTCCTTCCCATTTGAAAATTAAAATCTTACAAATAATTTTAATCTTAACATTACTCAGCTCTTTTAATGTTTCAAAACAGAAGGATTCGCAATGACTCAAGCACTTGGCTTATGTTGAAAATCCATATGATTAATATTTGTCTGAGACCTAACATCAGAAGGAGGGGAGAGCTACAGTTGCCGCAAACTGGCAGACCTATTTTGCCTCCAAACAACTAATTTTATGTAATTGAAAGTGCCTTTTTCTCTACGTTACAGTCAGGCACTTTCTATCTTTCTCCTCCTTTCCAGTTCAAGCCCTTTCAGGAGGCACCAGACTGCAAGAGCTGTCATGAAGCAGAGTTGGGTTCACCGTACGTCAGCATTTCACATACTTTTGGAAGCTGAGACATCTTAAAAGGAAATGAAACTGCCTTCACTGCACAGCATCACTATTTGCTAATCCATGTCCATCTATATTTGTTTTAATTCTGTTCTTTATAAGCCTTCAGCTCCTTTCCCATTCATCTCCTCACCGTGGTGTTCCCCCACACTACCTGCAGCGACTCATAATAACCAGAATGTGGAGGATCACTGGTGGCAGCCCAGCTGAGACCCATTCAATACGTGAAGAATTTCACCCTCTTGGTCTTTTGGTTCAGGCTCTCTGCAAAGATGGACCATTTTATGGTTCACACACGGCTGAACACCTTCACACAACCCCAAACAGTACAGATTTTTGTTTAAAATGAAAGGTGCAGCTCCGGGTAGCGCTGCCTCGTGCTATCTAGGCAGCTCTCTGCAGCTCTCTGCCCCAGTATCAGATACCAAACCACAACCTTAAGAGAAGGGCATATGTTCATGTTTTTCGTGAGCGTTTGCTTTAGTTCTGCTTAGCATCTTTCACATAAATTCTATTACAAAACACCCGGTTGCAAAACACGGAGGTTTCATACGAGAACAATAACAACTAAATTTAATTACTCACTTCAGAAGACGAACTCAGTGACAGGTCTGCATCCAATTACAGGGGAGAAAAATTTTGGTGGAACTTAAAAAAAATTTATTTTTTTTTTATTAGCAATATTATGCATAGTTTCTAAACAGCAAGTTCCAGGCACTTGGAAATTGTATTAATTAATCTGAGCATCAATATTCTCAGATAGTATCAAGTACAAAACACAATCACTGCATTCTCATTGTCCCTAAGTATTCACATCCCATGAGCAAGCGTTGCACATCAAGCTTAGAGATCCTGAATTCCTTACTGGTTTGATGAAACCTTTTAAAGTGACTCCTGAGATAAAGAAAATAATAAATCAAATGACCCTGTCTTCAGTGACACAACAGTGTTAATTTATGACTCTGGCGCAGAAGACAGGAAGAGAGGAAGATTTACAACACACTGCATATTGTGGGTCTGTAATTGTTTTTATTTCTTATTTCACCTTCAAAATCTTATATTCATAAATTTTGTGGTCCTTTTAAAAGTTTGATGTTCTAGGAGAGAACTATGCACAGTTCTGTATGCAAAAATACTTTTGTGAGGTTTCCTAATGAGGTTTTTGACTCCCGGGTTTTTCTTTAGAAACTGGATGGAAAACTAAAATACCTGGACGAATTAAACACTAGATATATCAGTACTCAAGTAAGCAACAGGAAGATACAGTTGAGACTTTCATTGTCCAACATAAATATAATAGATGACATCTGTAGCTAACAATCTCCTAATTAAGATTTCAATGATCTGAGCAGTCAAACGAGACCAACTTTTCAAGCACGGGGGAAAGGGCTGAAGAAGAAAGAGAGCAGCAGGTATTTGCTGTTCCACTTTATAGAAAAAGACATCCCTGTAGCCCAAAACTCAGAGTTTTCAAGATATAATAATATTATCTATATAACTCAACTCTACTGTAAAAACTGCCAATTGTAAAGAGATAATACATAGTTCAATTTTGGCTATATTTTGCCATATTAGACACACACTGAGATGCAGCCATATATTTATGCTCTCCCTCTTTTCCTTAGCCCCCTCCTTCCAAGATAAAATCAGTCTGTTCTTTGGAAGCACAAATTAACTTCACCGCAGTTATCGTGCTGAAGAATCACAAACAAACACTGCGAGAGCCCACTGAAGATTCCCACCCCATTCAAAGACTTTCAGGATTGTAAGGGTTTGTTCATGTGGTTTTGTTTCATTTTAATCTATTGATATAGTTATTATTCCTGTTAACGCTACTTCAGGCTTCCCCCAACTTTAACCGGTAATTACACCCACTGGATCTATCACTTAATTATCAGATTAGTGATCATCTTTTACAATATTTCTAGTAGAAGGCAGAGAGCAGCTTTGGGTTGTCCTCTGCACGCTCCAATGACTCTGCAGGCTCCTGGCCCCTGATATTCCCCCTACTCCCAACAAGAACTACCAAAAAATCTCCGGATGCTCTATTTATACTTCGGGAATTACATGAAATTCCAGAAAGCACATCAAAGGCTCTTGCAGTTAACCCTGCGGGTGAAGCAGGGCAACCCCTAAAGCCAGAAGGAGCTTGTGCTGACAACTGGTAAAAGCAGAAAAGCACCCAGCTCTCAGCGGGGAATCGCTTCTCACCCAGCGATCACCCTCATCTCTTGGTAGAAAACGGTCAAAACATTTCTCAAAGCAGAGACCAACCTCGAACACGGAACTCCACTGAATACATAAACCCCAGCAAACTCAAAAATCTATAGTTTTCCTCTCTCCCGATGCTTTTATAGTGGGTTTTAGAGGCTGGTTTATCTGTCTCTCCTCTCCAGACCATTCTGTCATTCTTCTCCCTTCCTTTCCTAATACCCTCTGCTTAACAGAGAACAGCTACGATTCTGGTGTTTCAGAAATTGAATATATATATAATCAAATTAAACCCTAAGCCATTTTTCCCTCAGCCCATACTTAGCTTTAAGACTTGTCCCACTCCTATTTCAGAACTGAAAACCAGCCTGGAAACCCATGTATTTTCCAAGCTGCAACAATCAGCCTAATAGAAGGCAACACGTCTAATCCCAAACTCTATAATTAACAGGAGGGAACAGATCGGAGGCTTATTTTGCATCAGCTCAGATAATATTACAGAATAAACTAAACTTGTTGCCTACCAGAAATAAGCAATTTGGATGCTGTTCACAATTCCCACCTGAAACCAAACTACGAATTGAAAAAAACCGATAACCTCAGCAATAAGTACGAATAAAAATATTTAAAAAAAAAAGAAAAAGCAAGCAGATTTTGCAAAAAGAAACCTGGATGTGGAAACCGGCAATACCTACGGAGTGTGACACAAAAAGCATCTAATGACTTTGCAGTTTTGCTGAAGCCGGGGAGTACCTCCAGAGCTACCCCTGTCACCGCGCTCACGCGATGCACGTCACCCCCGGCCACAAGGCCAATTCACAGAAAAGCCAAAAACCCAAAGCAAGCTCTCGATAGGTACAGAAATTAAAACAAAAAAAAAAAAAAAAAAAAAAAAAAGGGGGGGGGGGGGAGAAGAGTTTCCCCTCTGTATTCCCTACACCCGCCCGCTGCCTGTTGCTGCCATAGACCTGGAGAAGCTGTTGCAGCCTTGGACACCCGAAGCGCTGGGGTGGCACCGCTGGGGTGGCAGCAGCGTTCT
>NW_015090811.1:5262423-5262838 GCF_001431845.1 Calidris pugnax
CCGGCCGCCGCTTTCGGGCGGCTCCGCCAAGCCCCGGGAACCGGGTAGAGCCGCCCGGGTGTAAATCTCCCACCTCCTCCCACCTCCCCGCCGGCGGGGCCAGGCTCCGCGGGCACCCTCCGCCCCGCCGCGGACCCCGGCGGGCGGTACCTGCCGTGTGGCCGCCGCCGGGTGAGGGTCCGCGCGGGGGGTCACCGAGCCGCCGCCGCCGCCTCCTCCATGGCGCTGGGTCGCGGCGGGAGGAGCTCCTCCCCCTCCCGCATGGACCCAGCCAACGTGACGGGCCGTTGCCATGGCTGCGCAGCGCTGACGTCAGAGCGCTTAAAGCGACAGCGCCCCCGGGAGGTGCTGGGGCGGGGCCGGACCCCCCCCCCTCAGCCTCGGCCCGCGGTGGGGGGGGGGGGGCCCGGGGGGA
>NW_015090811.1:5263359-5336561 GCF_001431845.1 Calidris pugnax
CCCCCCCCCCTCAGCGTCGGCCCGCGGTGGGTGCGGGGGAGCCCGGGGGGAAGCCGTTCCCCCGAGGGCCGGCACCGCACGCAGGTCCCGAGCACCGCGCTGCCCCATGGTCACCCCCCGCCCCGAACTCGACGGCTCCCTGGAGCCCCCGGGGAGGAGGGGGAGGACCTGGCGGGGGGTGTCGGGGTCCGGGGGAGCCCCCAAACGCCGCACCAATGTCCAAGTGGCGAGCGGTGTTCCTCAGGGGTCGGTACTGGGACCGGTGCTGTTTAACACCTTTGTCGGGGACACGGACAGTGGGATGGAGCGCACCCTCAGCAGGTTTGCTGATGACACCGAGCTGGGTGTCATGGTTGATACCCATGGTTGATACCCATGGTTGATACCCATGGTTGACACACGTGGTTGACACACATGGTTGACACACAGGAGGGAAGGGATGCCATCCAGAGGGACCTGGACAGGCTGGAGAGGTGGCCTCATGCAAACCGCATGAAATTCACCCAAGCAAAGTCATGAAGTTCACCCATCAAGTCATGAAGTTCAGCCAAGTCAACTCATGAAGTTCACCCAAGTACTGTGTGCAGGTCTGGAGCTCTGGAGCTGCCTGCCCTTCCACATCCCCTGCTCAAATTGCCCCACTACAATCATAGCCAGGGAATCACAGCCACAGACCTGAGAATACACGGAATTTGCAGGGTGCTCCAGGCACACCTTCCCCAAGTCTTGGGGGCTCCGCTCCCCCTGACGCCCCAGGGACACCTCTAGAAGGTCCCTGCCTCAGCCCAGGTCAGGGCTCCGACACCAAAGATGGGACACTGGCATCAGCCGTCCTCTCGGCAGGGATCTGCCACACCACCAGCACCACCAAGTCTCAAGGTTTTCATCAAATATTTCACACGAGTATCCTAATTACTGTGGGTAAAGCCATCTTGGAGCTATTAGCGCGTTACTGATAA
Source organism: Calidris pugnax (assembly GCF_001431845.1). Classification (NCBI taxonomy): domain Eukaryota; kingdom Metazoa; phylum Chordata; class Aves; order Charadriiformes; family Scolopacidae; genus Calidris; species Calidris pugnax. The sequence continues at coordinate 5,264,319 of NW_015090811.1, forward strand.
ATGGCTGGGCGTTAATGGCAGCAGGTACCGGAACATACAGTCCCTTCTGTAATGAAACACCTCATTGCTTCCCTTAAAGCACTTTTAAAAAACATTCGTGCCCTTCCCTCAACTGGCTCAAACCCAGTCTTTTCATAGCTTTGTCCTGGTTGCAAAGTCTACGTCGTGCTGTCCCGCACGGCCATACCTCTGTCCTGCCCGTCCCCAAAGGACAGATGTCACTCAGCAATGTGTTTACTCTGCGTTTAACGAGCCACCGCGCAGCAAAAATCAACAAGGCACGGGCTGGATTCGGTTGGGCCAGATTTGAGGAGGAAAAAACCTTTTCTCAGAGTTACCGTCTTGCTGTACGAGTCGCTGAACTTCTTCTTATCAAAGGGAGAAACTGGCACAAGGGGAGCTGTCCCTTAAACTCTGCTTCCTTCCTTGTGTTTTTCTTAATGTGATTTTCAGCTCTCCGAGTAGCGATTGCCGACGAGAGATGGTCTCGGAATGAGCACACCAGAGGGCTGTGCCACCACACAGCGAGACCTGGAAAGGCTGGAGAGATGGGCAGAGAGGAACCTGAGGAAATTCAACAAAAGGAAGTATAGGGTCTTGCACCTGGGGGGGGATAACCCCCAGCTGTACAGAGGTCCACCAGTAATAACAGCAAAGGGACGGTCTCAGAATGAGCACACCAGAGGGCTGTGCCACCACACAGCGAGACCTGGAAAGGCTGGAGAGATGGGCAGAGAGGAACCTGAGGAAATTCAACAAAAGGAAGTATAGGGTCTTGCACCTGGGGGGGGATAACCCCCAGCTGTACAGAGGTCCACCAGTAATAACAGCAGTGCAGGTTGGGGGTGACCTGCTGGAGAGAACCTGATGAAATTCAACAAAAGGAAGTGTAGGGTCTTGCAGCTGGGGGGGATAACCCCCTGCTGTACAGAGGTCCACCAGTAATAACACCAGTGCAGGTTGGGGGTGGAGAGCAGCTCTGAGGAGAAAGACCTGGGAGTCCTGGTGGACAACAGGATGGCCATGAGCCAGCAATGGGCCCTTGTGGCCAAGAAGGCCAATGGCATCCTGGGGGGCATCAGGAAGAGGGTGAGCAGCAGGTGGAGGGAGGTCATCCTGCCCCTCTGGGGCACTGAGACCAGTTCTGGGATCCCTGGTTCAAGAAGGACGGGCACTGGGACCAATTCTGGGCTCCCCAGTTCCAGAAGGACAGGAAACTGCTGGAGAGGGTACAGCAGAGGCTACAAAGATGATGAGGGGCCTGGAGCATCTCTCTGATGAGGAAAGGCTGAAGGACTTCTTACTCTGGAGAAGACTGAGGGGGGATCTGATCAATGCCTATAAATACTTACAGGGTAGGTGTCAGAAGGATGGGGCCAGTCTTTTCTCAGTGGTGCCCAGGGACAGGACAAGAGGTCACAGGCACAAAGTTGTACATGGGAAGTTCCATCTAAACATAAGGAGGAACTTCTTTCCTGTGAGGGTGGCAGAGCCCTGGAAGAGGCTGCCCAGGGAGGTGGTGGAGTCTCCTTCTCTGGAGACATTCAAACCCACCTGGACATGTTCCTGTGGGACCTGCTCTGGGTGGCCCTGCTCTGGCAGGGGGTTGGACTAGGTGATCTCCAGAGGTCCCTTCCAACCCCACAGCATTCTGTGATTCTGTGATTTCTCATCTCCTGTTCTGAAACAGCTCTGGAAAATCACAGGCAGTAAGCAAAGCTCCAGGAAAGTTCAGATGGTATTTGGGTAGTTACATATTATGAAATTATGGCTCTTTGTCCTTCCAGTGGAGCAAATTAAAACATTTTATGAAAAAATGACATAATTTAAGCTCATGACTCATTTGGGAGACGGGGAAGTTTCTTCAGTTGCAGACTGGGAAAATGAAGCGTGCAGGACAGGGTTCTCAGCAGGGAACTCATCTTGCAGCAACTCATCTTGGTGATCCAAGGCCAACAGCAAAGCCAAGTTTGCAAAGAAAAATATCTTTTCTTAGACCAACCGATACAAATAAAATAATTTGGTTCTCCTTATAAAACTCACCTCACCTCTTGTGCAGTCTGTTATTTATTTATTATACAAAGAAGTTATGAATTCCTAATGAAACAGAACCCCCCAGTCCTGCTACTGGCAATATTTTACAACCAGTTCTGCTTCTGATCACCCAGTTTCACGCGCCAAACCCCAGTCTGCAAAATCAGAGCTACCCCTGACAGAGCCAGTCTTATGCCAGTTCAGTAATATGCTTTGTATTGGTTTAGGATTTATATAAGAAATAATCAATTTGTTCTGCAGTGAAAAAAGAAACGTCGAGATACGGTGCCAGATGAGTTTTAAAATCAATATCTAGATCCGTTTCTCTAACAGGTTCTCTTTGAATGATGAGTTGCTCCAGCCAACACAGCAACTTCAGTTTTGGATAGATTAAACGCTACTGGAGGCCCCCAGCGCTTGGATTCCTGCCCTGAAACATCTCCAAAGGGAGAGATCTCCTGTTTGGAGATTGTGCTGATTCAGCTGTAACTGAAAAGTTCAGCCAAGATCGCGCCAGCAGCACCCAAAACACCCTTTTGGTGGAAATTCAGTGAAACACTGCGTGTCAGGCCAGCGGAACGGGTACTGGGAAGCCACGAGATGGTTTCTAAAAATCTCCCTCAGTCTTGGCAGGGCCTGAGAGCAAAAGGCATGAAGACGGACAGACACACATATAATCTAAACAGCTAAAAATACCGCTAAAGTCTCTGCATGTCTTGTCTTGGTTCCAGAGAAACGCAGAGTTCATTGTCAGCCTGGTACTTTCTGCGATCCAGAAAGCCCCCACATTTCATCAGCCCTTTTATCTAATTCCTTCCCGAAACACTTCAGGAGGTACATGAAGTGATAGCGTTTGTTCAGCAGCCAAGTTAAAGCGAAAAAAAAAAAAAGGCAAACCCAAAACACTAAACCCAGATAAGTGAGACAGAGATGCAGAGGGAATCCCCTCGGCTGGCGTCACTGCATCACGCCGCCCCTTCCGCTGACTTTAGGAAAACAAAAGAAAAAACCAAATTGCTCATTCAGGCTTCAGGATTAATTTATCCATGTGGCAATCCACTTTCTTGACACCTCTCTAATGGCAACCCTGGTTTCCTTTCCTCGTTGTTTTCACTGCTTAAATTGGGCCATTCCCACTCTGCCTTTGTCCTTCTTTATCTGACAGTGCTTCTGTGCCTTCAACCCACCTGGATATTCAGGTGAGATAATGCTAAGCTGCATCTTTCCCCCCTTACATTTCCATCTTTGTCTTCAGATCTAGGAATTAAAATGGTGATTAACCATCAATCTCATGTCACTCTTTATTCAAGCCTTATAAAGAGCCAGAGACTCCAAAGGGTAGTATCCTTGCTGTGTTTTACTCATGTCCTTGTGCTACCAAGAAACGGTGAACTTCAGTTTCTAGGGCTGCCAAATCCAGCATAATTCACTTCCTTTTATTCTCTAATATTTAGTTCAAGGACAGAGAATGTAGGGAGAAACGGTAATAATATTTTTCTTGTTATTTAGGAGACTGAAGGAACTGTGGATGTCACAGAAGGCATTTAGTTTTTTGAGTCCAGTAAAACAACTGATGAAGCTACAACAGTTGGATGGTTGTGCAGTTTGGAGTGTAAATTCCTGATTGCGGAGCGAGCCAGGTGACTCATCCTTTAAAGGGAACTGAACAATCACTGCACACTGTTTGAACAGAAGGAAGGGGAGTGGATATATATGCAGAGATGCCTTAAGTATGGCCTATATGTATGCACGCATTTATGAACAATATATATTAATATTTCTTGCAGACAAAATGATGAAGGATACTTGCTGGAAGTGCTCATCGTAAAAAAAAAAACCAGCAACAAAAATCAACTGGGCTGAAAAAGCCATTTGATCTCTACTCCTGCCTTCTAAGACCAGTCGCAGCGCTGAGAGATCAGGAGCGGGTTCCTCACACCTACTGTCATTTGCAAGGTGTTTCAGCAGGGCTTAGGATCCCTAAGAGGGGCAAAAGACAATGCTCGTAGTAATTTCAAACCCAGAGGGAAAAATGTAAGAGTCTGCCTACAAATCCCAGGCGCAGGGGATGAAGCCTCCCATCAGCTGTAAGTCTCTGGCAGAGAGTTTGCTTGAAATGGCCAGGGAGAAGCTCCTTCCGACCACGGGTGTGGGTGCGGAATCATAATAGACACTTCCATAAACTGCTGTCTGCTCAAATGTCATCCTCTTGGCTTTCTGCCCCGTTTTCAGCTGCAGAGAACAGAAGATGGGAGGGGCAGAAACAATGAAGATCCCTTTTTAACTCTCAGTTTGAAAAATCTCCCAACCCTTTTCTGCTAAATAGCTATTCCCCTCACTACAATGCATGGTATTTTCTAGATCCTGCTTTGGAAATGACAATTAACTTGATCATATACCTAACCTGATCCTAAACCCCAAGAATTTTACAACCAGGAGCAAACACAGAGTAGTTGGGTGCACACAGAACAGCAAGCGATGGCTTTTGGTGAGTTTTCATCACTTTTTCAACACACAAAGAGCATGATGTACATTAAAGTTGTGGTCCTGGTAGAAAGCAGAATGAGTGGAGACAAAAGAGAAAAGGTGAGTAGTCATAAAAGGAGCTTAACAAAGCATTCAGTAACTGACTGAATAGTAAAGGAGGGTGGAAATAGGAAGAAAGACGTATTAAAGAAGTATTATTTTGTTCAGAGACTGTTTGGCCCTTTGATAGAACAAGACAGGAAGCCAACTGAAGAAGCACGATCCATTATTAGCTTTAGAAATTCTTACAAATATAAGCTGGTTTCCAATCACAACAAAATCAAACAGCTTTTCCCATTTTTAATGGAAGATTCTTGCATCCCACCCAATATACCTTTGAAAATAATAGGTGTAATAGTATATGTGGGGTGCTGTATATGTATTTGCATGGTACCACCAAGAGATGAGGTGTTTGCACAGCCAGACCCCACTGTGTATAGATAAAATACTGGCCACCAAACAGGGTTCAACATTAATAATTGCAGACTGCAGAATACCACCAGCAAATGCTTTGGTGAAGATCAATACATGAGCTAAGGATTTAACTCAGCGAGTCACAGCTGCTTTACTTTAAAGATGGAAAAAGCTACTTATTCTTCAGTTTTAGAATCTAAATTAACCTCCAGGAAAGAAATAATTTTTTTGCAGCAAGAACTTTTCACTACGTCCAAGCGTCACACATTAGACAAATTCCAGATATATTTCTCTTTCTTCTGAACTTTGAGCCTGAGCTCACACTGAGTTGTCAGGAGCATTACTCAAGCTTGCAGTTCTTAAGTTTTGTCATTTAATTTATAGAACTTTTGGTACCTGAAGAATGTTACGGTCACGAAGGAGGAAATCTGACACAAGAGGCTGGGTTTCCAGGTCTACAGAGAGAGAGAGAATTTTTTAGTAAGCTTTTCAGCATAATGCTGCTACTGGCTCTTAACCTGCATCTGCATCAAGGTCGCTGCTGTGACCCCAGCCATTCCCAAGGGAAAAGGGTTTCAGTTCTAGAGAATTAATGATACTGGAATACTGGAAAAGGCAGGGAAACAACACTATTCCTATTGTTATCTGCAACAGTTTTCCGCCGCCTCGGCAGGGAAACACCACTATTCCTATTGTTATCTGCAACAGTTTTAAAAGACTCTAATATCAAATTATACAGCAACTGTGCCCTGTTGGCGGACACTTTATCCAAATTAAATCGGGGGAGAGGGTATAGAGAGAACATTGATGTTTAGGGAGAGAGCAGCCCCTAGTCCCTGCAGTGCCAGTTCAGATCTGTGCACTAACTGTGTTACCAGGATCTGCTACTTGTGCATCACATCTCCTGAACGGGCTTGAAGCATCTAGAACGTTTGGGATTTTTTACAACTCGAAGGCTAAGATGTCTGTGGTGGTTTGATGCGCACATCGATGATGACTCACCACCTAGGCCTAAACCAGGAAAGGAAAATGAAGAACAGAGGCTCACGGGGCTTAATTAATTCATATCCAAAATACTCAGTTTAATTTGTGTTTTCCTTCAGTAAATAGCACCAGTGGATGCACAGTTCTTTTTTTTTTGGTCAAAGATTTTAAACTGTTCTTCAACTATGAGTCTCTTTCCAGAGGAAAGTAAGGCATGGAGCGGTGTAAAGAGCTTGCCAAGCAACCAGTGGCAGAGCCAAAAATCAGAATTCAGATTGCCTGCCCACCTGCCTCCCTTCTACCCTCCCTGCCCAGCAAGCTGCCCCACAGGAAAGCTTTTCAAACAGGCAAACGAAGGAGTGAAATGAAACATAAGCAAAGTGGGAATGATGGATACCAGGGTCCAAATAAGCACAATGCAAAAAAATAAAAACATTATAAAATAAAATTAGAGATTACAATAAAGAAGTCATTTCCATTTTAATGCACGACTGCTAATGGTGTGTTTAATGACTTTCCTCATACACACAGGGCTTTGGTCCAAAACTCTGAATGGAACCATTCACACTCTTCCACGTCGCTTTTACCGGAAGGTATCAGCGCTCCTGAACCAAGGTGCTCCTTCATTTTTGTCCCTTTTCCCTGCCTGTTTTCCCCAAACTGTCACTTGGATGCCGGGGAAAGCATCAGCTTGGCAGCTCCGCAGGCAGCTGCTGTCTCTTTGCAGGGAGGAGGAGGAGGAGGTGTGGCAGAGGAGGAAGGTTTACCCCTGCTCAGCTCACCAAGGAGTCACTTAGGGACAATGGCAGTACCGGTTTCTGCCCTGATTTTTCTGCTAGAAACCGGACCCGGGCACAGTTCACATCATCCATCAGATGGTGTTAACATGGTAACAGTTTCTAGTCACTAATGACCCGGGCTGGATTTGACTGGGCAACGGGCCATAAACAAGAAAACCTCCCCAAACCATTACCAGCTCCTCCGAACCATTCAAACCTCTGTAACGCTGGGGAAAAAAAAAAAAAAAAAAAAAAAAAGCACTTTTTAAAATAAAGCTTCTCACAACTGACAGAGAAGCAGTCGCCCCCGCACACACCTTATTCACTCACTGTACTGAACTGGCATTCCTTCAAGAGCTGGGAAGGGCCCCGAGCTGCTGATTCAAAGACATTTGGAATAAGAACTCAAAAATTGAAGGTTTTTGTTCCTTTCTGGCTTCTTGCTTCTTTCCTTGGCCTGCTCTGCCTGCCCGTGCTGAATGGCAATCAGCAGAGCAGCAGCACCTTTGCAAAGAATTCCTAAATATCTTGGCAAATACATTAACAAGTGTGTGAAAAAAAAACCCACCAACCCAAGGTTTCCACAGCTCAGGAGAAGAAAAGGCTGGTTTTGAGTGGTGGAGGCTGAGCAACAGGCAGGGACAAAGGGTCAGGAATCGATAAAGTTATACAATCTCCTCTAAACTAGAGCAGACACAGAGATGTCTTTTTTTTTTTTTTCCAGAAAAGACTTCTAAATGATCCTCCTAGTGCACCCACAGCTTATTTTCAGAGCCATTTGCTTACATCACATACCCCTGGAAACATTCCTGTATGAAGAATTTGCCAGAATCAGTTGCTCTCTGCACTTGTAGAGAACTGCACCTTATGGCAAAGCAGTTGCAATCAACCCCAAGCATTTCGCAAAAAAAAGCTACTTGCATTCTTATTCTGCCACCTTATAATTGACAGCCATGAGATGGTCAGTGCCCTCTCGGAACGAGGAACAGCTCAGAAGTTTATTAGGAATTTCTTAAGAACCCAGGGTTAGGACCGGCCTAAGTGAGCAAGCAGAAAAAAAAATAAATTATTTGAATTCTACAAATTCAAGTCTCCCTCTTCGACAGTCTGATTAAACTGGATTATCTTGATTTTTTTTCTAACTACTGAGTAGCTGGGAATCTGTTTCTCTTGCACCCTGTCAGTTTGACAGCTGCACTTGAAAAAGGAGCTGTTTTCCCGACAATTACCATATGAAGCTCTAAGTGACTGAGCATCTCATCTTTCCATTTTAGCAAAGAAATGCCGAATTTACTACGTTTAATAACGTTACCAAGGTCAATACAACAGAATATCCTCTACAGTTGTTGAAAGTATCAATATAAAATTTTGAATCTTCAAAATAAATACAATGGTTTTGAGCTGGCTGGTCAAATCCTGCAGCTGCATTAATTAAAATCCTGAACAATTCCATTCACTTCATGAAACCCATGGCAGTTTCAAGCACCTGGAACAGTTTTTGGTTTGCATTGCAAAAACAGAAAGAGAAAACAAAAGCACCCAGTAGTGCTAATATGAACCCTAACATTGTTTCTACTGGGATGAGGGATACTGTAATAAAAAGCTATTTAATCTTTTAAGGCTAAATCATGCTCAACTCTCCAGAGAAAACAAAAGCACCCAGTAGTGCTAATATGAACCCTAACATTGTTTCTACTGGGATGAGGGATACTGTAATAAAAAGCTATTTAATCTTTTAAGGCTAAATCATGCTCAACTCTCCCCGTTGCAGAGGCAGGGGAGGCCTCTCGGAGCGAACGTGAGAAGAGATCTGGCTGTTCTTTGGATTTCTTCAAGTTTCCTGCTACATCCCACCGCAACAGGAAGCCGGGGAGTTGAGCAATAGACCTGGCACAATAACCTCATTGATCTCTCAAGTTCTTTCTGCTAAAAGAAAGAAAAATAAAGATAGCAAAAAGGAGCCGGAGAAGTTGGGATACGCTGGACCGTGTGTGCATGGTAGAGACAATTAGCTAAGGTAGAGGGAAGGAACATCAAATGGGATAATGTCCCTGGATGATTATCTTCAGACTGCTCTGATTAGTGACAAATGGAGATCTATACAAATGTCATTAGACCCAGGGCTGTAATGTGATTTGGTGACGTGGCTCCAGGGAGAGCTGGTTCCCTCGACGCAGCAGAACAAAGGGTGGTTTAGCATCCTTGGTTCCCCGACTGTGCTGAAAAGCAAGGACCCAACATGAACGTTTGTCTGGACGAGCAGACAAGCAAGAGGTTGATGCTCATTTGCATCCCTGTGTATTAAACTGATGACTTAAATTGGCATAAGGAGAGCCGGGCCCGAAGACAAAATGTACTTCAAAACACTGCAACTCTGCAATGCGGTTTGGTCTTTCCAGCACACAAAATAAAGATGAATTCCTTTTCCCAGTGTTCCCCTTGCTCCATCTTGGACTCTGGCAGGCCAGGCTGTCACTGGCATCTCTCGGTGGCACCTGCGGGGGGATGCCTTCTCCAGAGTCCTGTTTTGGGGGATGACCAGTCCCAGTCCCACTGGCCGGGCTCCAACTGGCCATGCCAGTTCTCAGATGGCTTTTTTTGGCTCTCTATCAGGCAGTCCTCATCCCATAAGAGAGCAATTTTTAACTCTTCTCTCAAGGGAAGTAGAGAGAAATAAACTTTCTTTGGGCTAATGAGAGATAATGCTGCTTGCAACCCCGTAAAACTTTTGGGGTTGTTTTTGTGATCTTAATTATATGCTGATTAACTCAGTAATCTCTGTGATACAGGAGCATCTCATCTACTTCAGGGCATCGGACCAGGAGAGCCAGAAAAAAACTCTGCAGGGAATTACCCCAGTCCTTTTCTATTCTTCAACTAATTAAGAATGATAGAGACCCTCTTCAATGACTGGAGGATGGGAGTCTGGGTTTGTTCAGTGCAGACATCTAAAGGCATTCATAAACAAACAGATTTTTGTTATTAAATGATACAGTTTCATTAATAACTCAATTTCAATATAATTCTTTCCAACCAACTTCCATCCATCAATGAAATCAAGACAAAAAGCCATTCTTAGTGAGCATATAGGACAGAATGAAGTTAACTGTTTGAAATCTTGGTTGTCAAATTCATATTGGTGATTAGGTTCTCTCTAGCTTAATTGCAGCTGATCTATTTTTTAGCATTTTACGGTACGTCTGTCACCATCAATCTACAAAGCGTACGAATGCAATTTGCTGGTTTACAACCTTGATTTAATTTCATTTGTAAATGCATGAAAACAAATTTAGCAGTTGTGCAACTGATGAGAAAGGCACTAAAACACATATTCACTCAAAAGCTCCCTCCAACTTCTAGCACCTTCTGGAAGACTTGGGCCTTTCTAGTCTGGAAAAGAGAAGACTGAGGGAGGGTCTGATCAACACCTATAAATACTTGGAGGCTGGGTGTCAGAAGGATAGGAACAGTCTTTTTTCAGTGGTGCCCAGGGACAGGACAAGAGGGAACAGGCACAAACTTGAACATAAGAAGTTCCATCTCAACATGAGGAGGAACTTCTTTCCTGTGAGGGTGGCAGAGCCCTGGAAGAGGCTGCCCAGGGAGGTGGTGGAGTCTTCTCTGGAGACATTCAAACCCACCTGGACACGCTCCTGTGGGACCTGCTCTGGGTGGACCTGCTCTGGCAGGGGGTTGGACAAGATGATCTCCAGAGGTCCCTTCCAACCCCATATGCTTCTATGATTCTGTTACTGGTCACTTTCTTTCATGGTCCTATTGTTTGTACCAGTGGGACTACGCTCTCTTATGACACAAGACTGGCAAAACATCAGTGTTTGTTGAAAACAGACACTCTGCATCTAAGGAGAGATGGAAGGATGACAATATTCTCAGCCTAACAATGAAAGGAGGGAGAGGGGCTTCAACATGAGGCTTCTTCATGACATAAGTAGTAAATTATGTACCTGATACTCTCTAACTCATCGACAAAGCAAGGAACCAAGTCCTCAGCACTACTTTTGAGTTACCATTTAACAAAACGCTATTTCTGTGATCGTTCTGTTTTCCTACCATATTTGTAAATTCTCAAGGGAAGGAGAGAGGTTATGCAGAGAAGACAGCACCGTGCTTTCTGTTTATTCTGGACACCAAATAATACCCAGAGCTTCCTCTAAAAGCCTGCTGAGAACACAGACTAAAAGAAAGCCTCCAAGAGGAAGTACTGAGAAGTAAATAGGCAGCGCGGCTGCGACTCGCTCCAGAAAGGCTGTCAGCGTGGCAGAGTTTTGGTTAGTGCCCCGAGCATGAGCCTGGCAGACCAAAATTGCCATATAATTCTTTCTGCAACACATAATTACATTCTTAACCTCTTTGTCTTTTTTTTTTTTTTTCCTTTTTGATAAAGAGGAAATAATTCATTTCCAGGAATATAAGTGGCTTTAATTCACTTGGATCAAGGCTCTTTTATTTTTTTTTTTTCCTTCTTTTTTTTTGTCTTATTCAGTGCCTGACTCAGAACCATCATTCTTATTGCTTCTGTCAGACTATTTCACATTTCCCAGTGGTTTTCACTACTGCAGTTTGGAAGCACTCTTTGTTCTTATAGTCCCAGTGCCTACTAAGGCTTTTCTTTTCATGTTCTTTGACGTTTATTCCCCAGGAGCCGGATCCTTGTGTCCTTACATGTGAGCCAAATCTCCCAATGAATTTGCAAACATGCAGGATCAGCAACTTAAAAAGTTTATTTATTCTTCAGGGTTCTCTACGCTCACAGGAAAAAGGACGCCTATAGGCAAACACCGCATCACTAGGTTTCATCTTCACAAAAAGGAAGCTTAGAGAGGAAGGAAGGCACAAGAGTGCAAAGTTAACGATTAAAAAACAAAACCCAGCCTTCTCGAGTTGTTCTTCCTGAGAGGCTGGTGGGTACGGATGCAGTCACAGGACGCCCAAGTTACATGTTTCTTGAAATACATCAAAAGACTCCTTCGCTGGGTTGGCACATTGTCAGAAGCAATAGCCAGTTCCAGGGTGTTGTCAAAATAATATAGATCTTTGGATATCTTTTCGAGGCATCTTTCGACTTGGGTATCTATATTGCATTTAAATTTAGGCACCTGAAATGTCTAATGGCCTGCCACCTCAGGCTGGAAAACACGGCCTGCTCCCATTTACTTGGGGATCTGTGTCAGAGAAGGCCGGCCCGGCGCGTTAGGAAATGTAATGTATTCAATTTATGTCCTACATAAACGTTGAGATCAGCATCAACGTCTAGATCCAATCTGCAGCGTTAATTTAAACAACCGGCGCTGCTGACAACACTGTTTCTGTGGACAAGTGCTCCAGCTCACAAACTTACTTATTTGACAGTCTTCAAAGTTCACTTTAATGTAGATGTCCCTCTTCTGGTATCAGAAATTTTATGGCGGGTAGCCTTGGTGATAAGCCAACATTTGACACCACCTAAATATCTAATTTTGGGAAAATTGCTGGTGAGACGGTGCCGTTAATATGTTCTTCTGCAGCAGAATGAAAACCTTTTCTCCCTCTCTGTCTGCTGAGCGCACACAGGACAGAGCTATAGACTCATCTATTTTCCACCCAAGGAGATTATTCTAATCTTTTAGTCTGACATTTTACAGCAAGAGAGTCGATGGTATTCCCTAAGTCGTTCCTACATCAGATTCTTTAACTTCTCCATGTTAATTCGGATTACATGGGTGTAGTCTGATGGAGATAACCCCTCAATTAACTGCAGACAACCCCTCAATTTGCTGTGCATGTGAAATACCACGTTTCTTGTCTAGATATGCTAATGTTTAATGACCCACACTAATGGAGACATGCGTCTCATTTCCACTCTGACTCTATCTGCACTCAGCTTCCTGCTATTGGATCTAAATACATTCCAGGCATATATTTTGTGGCATTGTTCATTGTTTCAGTGTGATGTAGCTTGGGATATGTAAAACTGATAAATGTGTCCTTCCACGGTGTTTTACAAAGACTTTTACCCTAATTGTATTGATTTTTTTAGGTCCACCGTCTTTAGATTTGCTACAAAAATCAGGTAGATCCATTCAGATTAATTTACACAGTTCCTTCTATTTAAACTGAGAGAATTTCCACCCTCAGCAGGTCAATTTGCACACAAAAAGCATAGCACAAGGCTTTGGATGCTCAGCTACAGCCAGACCTAAGGCTCAGGTAGTTCTACTTCTTGCTGAGAGTATTCCTTACACTTCTTTGTTTAACCTTGAAAAGAGAACATGGAAGACAGTGCCATCACCTACAGATGACGCAATAAGCGTATGCCTCATCAGCACTACTCTGCCAGCAGGAAATTGTATTTTGTAGAGGATATTTTACTCTCTTGGAATTATAATCAGTGTCAAGGCCATCAGAGGAAGTGTTAAGCAGACAAAAAGTCTGCCAAGAGACCCCAGTTTGTGCTACTGCCCGTGCCTTTATCCCTGACGGCATCCCCCAAACCAAGAGAGAATAATCTTTTTTTAGGAATAAATGACTTTACATTCAGAGAAAGGCGTGCAGGAGCAGTGAGATGCTCAGGAATACCGAAACAGCTTGTGAATGGAAAAATCACTCGCTGGTAGGAAATCAGGGCACCGCTGCATTGTCTGCAGGAGATGGCAACGTTCAGCCTTCGGCGGGGGATCCAGCAAGGAAAATTCAATGCAGCAGGAAATCTTCCTAAACAACAGGTTGGCCACCTGCTAAAAACTGTATGCATCTTCTGTTGTACCAACTTCCCCGTATTTCTATTTCTTAGCATCATTCTCTTTCAGATGCTACTCCTTCAAGTAGTTTTAAGGAGTCACCTAAAAATAGCCCTCTTTCTATAAAAAAATAATCTCACAAACCCATGCAAAGAGGAAAAATTCTCCAATAAGGGTTTTTGTTATCTTATTGTATTATATTTTGCCCCTCCGGCCACCACCACTCAGTATAGAATTTCTTCCATCTTTTTTTTTTTTTTCTGTGCCTGTTTTGCAGACAGAAGAAAATGACTGTAAATCAGTTTGCATTCAAAACACCACACTTGCAACCAAAAGGACAGGATATTATACCATTAACAATAAGATTCAATATACTGGTAAAAATTTTGTGACTGACAGAGGAGCACCTTTTGAGTCATAAATTCTCATTTTCAAGGGACAAAAGGGATTATCACAATCACTATCTGAATTCCTACATAACAGAGACAATGTCATTTCACACAATAATTCCTACGTCAGTCCCCTGCCTTCTGATCTGCAAGAAAAACTTCTACTTTCCATGTCACACCCCGCAGGCGAAGGACCCGGGGATTCTTCAGCTTTATCCACAACAATTATCAAACGGATTTACAAAACCCATTATCAGCAACAAGGCAGAATCAAATCCTGGCTCCAAACAATCTTGAACACGAGATGAATCAGCAGAAGGAAATAATGATAGCATGGGAATATCTTTTAGAGACATCATCTTTTACAGGATGAACACAGGGTAAAATCAAACTATTTTATACTTCACAAAGTTCCTGTAATTGGATCTTGCAAAATGGATAAATACTGTAATGGATCTGTGGCTTCATTAGCACACACTCTGATAACCTGCAGTACAATATCCATCAAGCTCTTCCTTCCCTCTGGGGAAGGCTCCCGCGAGGGGCTGGCAGAGACGTGACTCAGGCTCTGGAGGATCAGCAGATTTGGGTTTTTAGCTCGTGTGCTGGAGGTTTGGGAGGGAGAAGAGGTTATTCTCCCTGAGAAAGGGACCGGTGCTCATTACAAGTGATTCCTGATGGTTTTGTATCACCAGGAAGCTCTTGTAGGTGACTCCAAACTGGTGAGAAATAGATCATACCTTGGCCAACGGAGTTTCAGGCCCAAGGGTGAGCATTTGTAACTTGGAATGAGAATCTCTGGAAGAGTTTGTCTGGAAGAGTCACAGCTTCATATTTCTACCCCTGCCTGCCCTTAGACAGTAAGGGAAGAAATGCAGAAAAGACAGTTACGAGTAGCTGAGGTTAGAAAATCTTCTAACTTTTGTCAGTGAGGTTGACGGTTGGACAAGATGATCTTTAAGGTCCCTTCCAACCTAGAAGATTCTGTGATTCTGTGATTTCTGTCCATGGCCTCACTAGTACAAAAAACCAGGATGAGATTTGCAAAGGTTGTGAGACACACAGTCCTACGTTAATCTTAACTTTCATGTTACATTGCTTCTGTATTTCTATGTGTTTTCTTTATTAGATCAGCTTTAATTTGGAGCAGTTTAATATCTGAAACACCTTGCTGGTACCACAGGAACATTGAACAGGAGTCTACACTACAAAACTGGAATTAAATTAAAACCTGAAGATGTGACTTCAATCTTCAAGCCTGTCTTAGCTCCTAAGTCTGTAATCAAGGCCTAAAGGCCATAAGTGGTGTCAAAAGAATTTGCACCAAATAACGCCATAACAGCCCCAAAACATACCCATGCTGAGCAGGATACTTTCCTGAACTTGGAGACTGGAGGCACCATTTACACCTGCCTATAGTTTTTACTGTACATTATTTTTTGACCTTTGAACACTTCATTTTACAATATGAATATTGCTTTGGGGTTTATTTTTGAATAGAACCATGATCATACTGGCAGTAACACTGACATCATTCCCGTGCTGCGAACCCCACAGCATTAAGAGCTGCAAAACACAGATTACTCACAGCGGATAACCCAACCAGTGGGAAATAAACACAAAAAGCTCACTTACCATGACAGTTTGGGAATTGCACCAGGGATGAACTTGTCTCTGTGGGCTCTCCCAGCTCACGAGTCCTAAAGCATCATCTGCAGCGTTTGCCAGGGCTGCAGTCCAGCATCGTTGCCCTTGAAATTTAAATACAAAGCCCCTCAATCGAGCTCTATCTCTTTCCCTTCCCATTCACTAGCGGTTTTGAGCAGACATTGGATTTTTCTATCCTGTGTTTGCCTGTGACTATTTTTAGCAGCTCATAACTGACACCCCAGGGAGCATGATGTCATCAGACTTCGCGCTTACGGAGCTCTGGAAAGTCAAAACCCAGGCGGCAGGAGCTGTCACCGCGCTGAGCTGGCTCCCCAGGCAAGGGGAAGGGAGGGGACACCACCAGGGCCCAGCCCAGAAGACCAAACTGGGGGACGTTCAGCAAGACTTCCAATAAAGAACAATTCTTTCTTCCCTAAGTAATCTGCAGCCAAAGATTTGAGAATGGTATGCATTTTGTAAGGCTGCTGAATACTTCTTACAGTAGTAATAACAGTATAGTCTCACTGGCCATCCTCTTGTCAGGGGCACAGCCAAGAGTTGTAGGGACTTTTGGAATTAACACCAAATTAATAGAACAGGCAGCAGTTGGCAGCTTTGTTAGTGATCTCAGCAGAGAGACTAAAGACTAGGTAATCATGGACACTAAACTTATTGATTTATTGATATCTGCTCCCAGTACATTTAATGAATGATTCATTGCCCTGGACACCTCCATTTCGTTGGGTACAGGAGGCATTTCTAATTTCCTTTCAAAAGACAGAGCTTCATTCCCTGGCTCATCCTGTGGCTCTTCTTTGCACCTCTCACAGTTTAAGTTCATTTGTCTGAAAACAGCTAAACACAGCTGTAGGAGACAGTTAACTCAGAAGGAGTTAACACTCCTTGTAAGATGGTACCAATATTTCCTACTTCCTATTAAAAACCTTTTACCTTCCAGACCTGCCTTCTCTTTTCTACCATAATTATATTCCGTTGTCTAATCATATTCATCCTTCCACCCCTGTTATTTCCATTCATAAACCCCCAGGTCAGACATGAAGTTATTACTGAACCCAAAATGTATGGCTACTTACTTATAGCACGTTACCAGCCAGGGAGGAAATACAATGGTAAATATATTAAATACAACAGGTTCCAAGACTAACCCCAGAAAAACATGGCTAGCGATGTTTCCCCAACCTTGTCACTTTCTTTTGAATGTTATTTTTAGTCCACGCTTTAGCCACCTCTCAATTCTTGTGTTCACCACCAGCATTTCCAAATTCAACAACAATTTGCTGTGGGATATCGGTTACTGGAATCTAAGTGGATTAACCTCACTTTTATTACTCCTAAAAAAATAATCAGTGATCATATTGCAGTATATTGAGCATTATGATCTACCTTTGAGAAAACAATGATGTTGTCATTCATTCCAAAATAGGTCACTTGCTATTTTCATAGAATCACAGAATGGTTTAGGTTGGAAGGGACCTTAAAGATCATATAGTTACAACCCCTCCCACATAACTTTTTTCCAGTCACAGGAAAAAAACCCAACGAACAAACAAAACCTCCTCAATTTTCCAAAGAAAATAAAAAACCAACTCACTACAAACCCCCTGTTACTGCAGTTTCTTCAGCATTCTGGAAATTACCTGCATCACCTGAATTGGTTTTCCCTGTAAGCTTTGCTTCCATGCCAGCAGCTGCCATTTCTGGTGCATCATCATAATTTGTATGATAGAATTATCACTGCTCTCATCAACTGCACTGATAAGGACAACCCCTCCCACATAACTTTTTTCCAGTCACAGGAAAAAAACCCAACGAACAAACAAAACCTCCTCAATTTTCCAAAGAAAATAAAAAACCAACTCACTACAAACCCCCTGTTACTGCAGTTTCTTCAGCATTCTGGAAATTACCTGCATCACCTGAATTGGTTTTCCCTGTAAGCTTTGCTTCCATGCCAGCAGCTGCCATTTCTGGTGCATCATCATAATTTGTATGATAGAATTATCACTGCTCTCATCAACTGCACTGATAACAGAGGCTAAATATTTATTTTCATTTGATATGTGGGTCACAGCTACCGAACTGTTAATCTCTATCCCGGCCACTTCTGAGGCGTCCCACCTCCTCTTTCTTTTTACACTGGGAGGCTAAATATTCGTTTTCATTTGATATGTGGGTCACAGCTACCGAGCTGTTAATCTCTATCCTGGCCACTTATAAGGCGTCCCACCTCCTCTTTCTTTTTACACTAAATATAAGTTGTGTGTGTAGTACAACACACAATGTTTTCTATGTGTATGCAAGTCGTAACAGTTTCTTACTCAAGTAACAAGTATCAATACAGTGACCTACCCAGAAATACCAATTACTGAAGAAATGGTGTGTGATATTTTCGTTCAGGAATATCCCCTTATTAACAGTTTTCCTTTTTCTCCCTAAACACACTTGACACTTTGGGCACATGGAGTTTCGTGGCTGAAATTCACGTGAAGCATTTTCTTTTTTCTCCACAAACAATTAAACACTTAGAATTTACCTTGGATTTTGTTCATTCTTAGCCATCAGCCAGTAATCTCCGGAGGCAAAAATCTAAACAAGGATGTCCTAAATCTCCTTAGCATGTTGGGCGCAGTCTCTCTGAGCCCAAGATGAAAAGGTCCCTTTCAAGTATCAAAGCTGATGTCCCCCAGAGAATCCCGCTGGGCCTCTTTCTCCTGCTCCTTTGAAAGGCTCTATCAGGAAACCTCCCCTGATCGGTCACATGAAAAATACCAACTGGTCCCCAAAGCTGAGCTGACGTCAAAGAGGGAGATTCAACTGGTCTGTCTAAAGGCAGCTGAAAGGCTCCTTATCAGCCAGGGTGTAGGAGCACCCACATCAGACGAGCCCCGAGGGATTGCCGGCAGCAGAAATAACCAAGGGGATGACACAGGGGTGGCCTTGGGGACGTGGAAGCGTCCCTGCTCACCCAGAGCTCTGCCTGGAGAAGGACATAAAAAACCACCCTGAAAAGAACACTAAAGCTTAACAACAGTGCAATGAGTGGGTTAATACATGTTTGTGTTTTCTTTGGCACTAGAAGAGTTTTGCAGCAAAACGCCCAGGTTTTGTGCGCTTCAAGGCCTTGGATTAATTCATTGTTGATGAATACAGGTATCAGAGAAACAAGGAATTTTCTCTCCACAAAACAAGCATCCCTGAACAGCATTAGGGTATTTTTCCATTGAATTCATGGCATTTCTCAACCACAGGGTTGAGGATATTTTGTGTCTCTAACTTTTCCAAAGCCATTTATTACACTAGTTATAGTTAGAAGTTAAAGTCTACTGGCTAGGATTTTAAAATGCATTTCCCTTTAGCTGTCTTTGCTACCACTTTTGCTCACTTTTTACAAATGTTTGAGCAGTTCACTGACCAAGCCTTGCTTCACATATTTAAACCAGTTCTTTGTTTATGCTTATGCTCTTTTCCTTGAGATTTTTCCTTGAGATAGCCCAATTTTTTTTATACATATTTACCTTTATTTACATACGCAAGAAAATAACACTCAGACTCCAAAATAAAAAATTGGCTTCATTCTTCTATCACCTCCAAGACTGAAGTACCATAGTGCAGAAACATCTCTTTCCTTGCTCAACTCCTAATTTTTCAGCTTTTTATATATATTTACCTTTATTTACATATGCAAGAAAATAATACTCAGACTCCTAAATAAAAATTGGCTTCATTCTTTTATCACCTCCAAGACTGAATTACCATACTGCAGAAACATCTCCTTCCTTGCTCAACTCCTAATTTTTCAGCTTTGGGGGAATATACCCACTACAACTTTGCTGTTCCATGCTAAGTATGAGGGGTTTCTTTTCCTAATTTTCTGGCTGAGGGCATCTCTACTCAGTATTTCTAATTTTTATTTTAACTGACATTATTTATCTCCTTTATATTACGGAGTACCGTAATGGCCTGGTTAATCAACTGACCTTATGTCCAAAACTGAGTATTCTTGTTCACACGAGAACTAAACATCAAAATCAAACAAAATTACAAAAAAAAAAGAATTAACATATTCCTATTTCATCCTTCGGCTAATGTGAAATTGTTGCTTAATATATATTATATAAGAGATATACACAGGAAAAAAAGCCGGCACTTATATTTTTAAGTGCCAGTAGCAGCAGTAAGTAAAACATAGAGTATCAAGCTGAAATCGTAGCATCTGTCTGTAGGGCTCTGCTGGGGTAGAGCTGTCACCCACACGGCTCCTTGTTGTCTATTAAACAAGACAAGTGCAACAGAGAAACATGCAAACTGTTAATAGTGCTGCGAGGCTGGCACGAGGGGCAGGGAATGTGACAGATCTTCTGCAGCCAGGCCTTGGATGCAAATCTTTCAGTAGTGATATTTGAAAAAAAAAAGGTATGTTTAACTATAAATTAAAAATTTTAATCCTTTTTGAGTTACAAGCTTTATCCATTTTAATGAAAAGCCAGATTTTACTTATATTCCTTTTCAAGTAAATACTGCTTTCTTATTAAATCAGATACGGCACAAAAAACTATTGTTCTCCTTTAAATTGCAAACTTGTCTTTATTTTTCAGAGATCTTGTTGAACTAAAAAGCACTATTTATGATTTTTGCCAGGGACTTTTACAAAAGCCAATCCTGATGAGAGAAATAACCTCCCACCTCTAGGAAGGATCACAGAAGAGGAAGCTCCTTGAGTCTGCCTGACCTTAGATTCGGATAAAAACGCAACACGTAGTTTGAAGGTCCTCCCTTTCACTGACTTCCTTTGTCTTTCAGACAAATTATTCAGCCTCTGCACATGAGATCTGAATGTCATATAAAGAACAGAAAGAGAAATCCAAGGGGAAAATGGAAGTTTCCCAAGGCAATGGTGTACATTGTCAATATTAGGTTTGTAGACCCAGGTACAAAGTTGCCTTTGCAGTGTCCCTACATGGGCTGGGTTCTTACCACTGCTTAAGATTAATACCAAACTCAGGGGCTTAAGGTACACAATTAATTTACCTAAGTCTCCTGCATAATCAGTGAATAGTGTCAGGCTCCTCTAGAGGTGCTTCAGAGCAGAAGCCATACTTGTGGATTCTGAATTACTTTCTGACAGAACATCCTCTGCATTTAATCTCTCAAGAGCCCAGGAAAAATTGTGTTCCTCCTTCAGGCATGTAAGGATAGGCAATAGGAACTGCCTTACCCATCTCCTTCCCTGGGGTTCTGCCCTCCGTTTCTATCACTTTCACAAATTCTGCTGAAGCTAGAAGTAGCAGATTTTATCAGTGCACTAACTGGTTCAACCACACTCTTTCCTGCTCTTCATATTTCTGCTTGTTTGCATGTCTAAACAGCACCTCAGTCTTTGATCCCCTTGAGGGAGCATGCGCTCTTAAGTCTCACTATTTTTAGTACTTCATCTATGACCGTCTTCTCCAAGATGAAAGAGGAAAAAATTCTTCACGGAAAGGGTTGTCAAGCCCTGGAACAGGCTGCTCAGGGAAGTGGTGGAGTCACCATCCCTGAAGATATTTAAAAGACATGTAGATGTAGCACTGAGGGACAGGGGTTAGTGGTGGATTTGGCATTTGTTTGGTTTATGGTTAGACTTGATGATCCTAAAGGTCTTCTCCAACCTAAATGATTCTATGTCCCTGTCTATATAACATTGGAAGGTGATGCCTACGTAGGCTTCTGAACTGCTTACATACTGATGTGTGAACATCCCTACACAGGCATAGCATATTGTATTTATATAAATAACCAGACACAGCGTATGACTGTTACAGTCTCCTGTATTTCACCTGAATATCCATTTATTTACTACTTGTAATTTGCCACACTTCAATGAAATCAATTTGCCATTTCTGAGAAGACAGCGAACTGATTAATAAAAGCTCCAGTCTACTGCGTGTCCTCCCGCCCGTGATTTGTGGGCATGGAAAACACTGATACATTCTCTTTGCCAAGCGAAAAAATTCTGTAACAAGAGAGATGGAAAAGAAGGCTTAAACTTTTTGAAGCAAAAAATTATAATAAAATGCTCATGGAAGAGCCAGTAGATTATGTGATTCCCTGCCAACAGTAGCAGCCGACATAGACTGTGTAGATAGACAGCAAAGGGTGTAATCACTGTTTTAGGATCAAAGCCAGAAGCCAGATAGGCAATAGGAACTGCCTTACCCATCTCCTTCCCTGGGGTTCTGCCCTCCGTTTCTATCACTTTCACAAATTCTGCTGAAGCTAGAAGTAGCAGATTTTATCAGTGCACTAACTGGTTCAACCACACTCTTTCCTGCTCTTCATATTTCTGCTTGTTTGCATGTCTAAACAGCACCTCAGTCTTTGATCCCCTTGAGGGAGCATGCGCTCTTAAGTCTCACTATTTTTAGTACTTCATCTATGACCGTCTTCTCCAAGATGAAAGAGGAAAAAATTCTTCACGGAAAGGGTTGTCAAGCCCTGGAACAGGCTGCTCAGGGAAGTGGTGGAGTCACCATCCCTGAAGATATTTAAAAGATGTGTAGATGTAGCACTGAGGGACATGGGTTAGTGGTGGACTTGGCATTGTTCGGTTTATGGTTAGACTTGATGATCTTAAAGGTCTTCCACTGAGGGACAGGGGTTAGTGGTGGATTTGGCATTTGTTTGGTTTATGGTTAGACTTGATGATCCTAAAGGTCTTCTCCAACCTAAATGATTCTATGTCCCTGTCTATATAACATGGGAAGATGATGCCTACGTAGGCTTCTGAACTGCTTACATACTGATGTGTGAACAGCCCTACACAGGCATAGCATATTGTATTTATATAAATAACCAGACACAGCGTATGACTGTTACAGTCTCCTGTATTTCACCTGAATATCCATTTATTTACTACTTGTAATTTGCCACACTTCAATGAAATCAATTTGCCATTTCTGAGAAGACAGCGAACTGATTAATAAAAGCTCCAGTCTACTGCGTGTCCTCCCGCCCGTGATTTGTGGGCATGGAAAACACTGATACATTCTCTTTGCCAAGCGAAAAAATTCTGTTAACAAGAGAGATGGAAAAGAAGGCTTAAACTTTTTGAAGCAAAAAATTATAATAAAATGCTCATGGAAGAGCCAGTAGATTATGTGATTCCCTGCCAACAGTAGCAGCCGACATAGACTGTGTAGATAGACAGCAAAGGGTGTAATCACTGTTTTAGGATCAAAGCCAGAAGCCAGCAGGTTCCATCTCTCCCAAAGACCCTACTGGATACACTGGGTTGGTTTCCAGCCTGGAAGTTATCGTACGGACCACCACCAAGTCATTTAAAAGTGACCCAGTCACAATACCCAGAGGAGGAAAGGCATAAAAGAGAAAGAAACCAGGCTTACTTTGTTACAGAGTGAATGTCAGCATCCCTCGGGGAGGTCACAGAGATGTACATGGCTGCATGAAATATTCCCAGCTCCACAGAGGTCACTTCACAAGGGGAAAAGTGGAATCTGCCACGCTAAGGATTTATAAAAGGGTAGCTGAATGCCTGCTTGGATTACTCATGCTTTGGGGACACAAATCTATCAGGACATTTAGGCAGGAATTTTATAGGAAACCTCAAGGTAGGAAAATCCCAGCCTGGGTACTGTTTGTTTCGGTTTTTTGCATTTCCTTTCTGGATTGTATCACCCCCCTCTAAAACACTACTAGAAATTCAAGGCCAAGCCATGATGAAGCTGGTTTCTGAAGCACAGATGAATGTATAAATACTGCTTATTTTGATAGATGGGGAGAACACGAGACCTGCACCTGGGTTACACAGTTTGAGTTTGTTCCTAGGTCTGTTTCAAGCTGCTCATTGATCTTAGGTACTCACTTCCTTTTTCTGGGCTTCCAGTTCTGTAAAATAAAGCCATGAGATCAACCTTCATTATAAAACACTTTCAGATTCGTGAATGAAAACTACTAAATAAGAACTAATTATTATCATTAGGCTGGATCCAGACCCAGAAGTTGTCAGTTTTCTAGTTCAGCCTTACTTGTGACTGTAATTATAATCTCGTCAGAAGAGTTTGGCCTAAAATGGCAGAAATGTCCTAAGAAAAATTCAGAGTATTTTAGTGGATTCTATTAGAAATCCTAGCTTTACTTGAAACTCATGTCCAGCCTCACCTAAACCTCATCATCTGCATGCCCCATAATTCTTCATAGCTGCATTTTGCTATTGAAGAGTTAGAATGCCTGAGAATAGAATTACTCTTTGCTCTCAAAACAGTTGTTTTCCTCTTTATTACAAACTGAATGAAAACAAGCAGATACTGATGTGCAGTTATCATGTCAAGCTGATTAGATGTCATAAAGCCATTCAGAAAATTATTTCAAGTATATCCTGTGTTGCTCTGAGATGAAAAATATTATCCCCTATTCCATAAGATTTTAGCTTTTTCTTGACAACCCCACTGCTCCTTTTGGATGGTTTTTAGTCTTTTTTTATACCTCTTTAATAGGCAAAGTGAATCCTGCCTCCTGACAGCATACCAACACACCTAAACCAGGAAGGTGTATGTGCTGAATGTTTCTTTTGCTACGAGCTTCAGATCAAGCCTTTGCTGAGAAAAACACATTCTCTTTCTAAAGCTGAAACCCCAGCAAATATTGGTGCAATATATCTGCTTTATTAGAAGGAAAATCCTCTTAACGAAAGGGCTGTGAATTCAAATTCCCCATCCAAACTGTGCGTCACAGTCTGAATTTCCTAGTCTGGTAGCACTACTAAAATGCCTCCCAGAGACTAAATTCAGCCTTAATTGAGGTCTGTGTGGCCAGCAGAGAATTAAGGAAAGCTCACAGCAGGGCTCAACAGCTCTACCAGCTTCTGTGTGAACTCCCAGATTCCCTCCACGTAGAAAGGAGCCAGGAAAAGGAGCATTCCTCAAAACCAAATGTTTAAGAGGAAGATGAAAGAATCCCCACCCAAAGCGGGCAGTTCAGGAGTAGTCCAGCTCTAGACAATAATTCTTTTTAACCTCCACTGAACATTAGTGATTATAACTCTAAATTTCTAACTTGTTTTATGATGTTCTTACTACATTACATCATGCTACCCTGTGTATAAAAACAATGGAATGAAAGCCTCTAATTTTAGCTGTCATAAGTTAAAGAATAAATGGCAGCAGAAGCTTTCACTTATAATTGCAGGATTTTAGGTAGCTACAGAAAAAAAAAAGAAGTTATCTTTTCTGTAGGTGAACAAATGCTCACACCTTTAAGGAAAATTTCAGAAACAGAAGTTGTGCTTAAGAGTTAATGGCGAAGGTGTCACTATGCTCAGAAATAGAGCCGACTTTTCCATGTCACATTCAGCTTATTAATAACCCAATTATTTCTGTCGCAATGGCACATGTCTCTCTCTCTGCTTTTTGTTATTGTTCTGCAGCTAGAAGAGCTTTCAGCATCACTTTTGGCTGAGCTTGAACAGGTAAACTATAAAAATTCAGCCAGAATGGAGTTTTATGCTGAAATGCTATTGCAATTCAATAGATGAATGCGGAGTGACATAGAGTATGCAATTATGCAAGGAGACTGTTTGCAACAAGCCATCTTGGAAGTATTTCCATTTGGGAGAGGATTTTTTTCACATTCAGAATCTGAATACATTAAAAAGCCTGTAATCAGTTAATAGAGTCAAATCTGCAATTCTTAATTCTGAGTATCTTCTCTAACGAGATGAGCTTCTCCATTCTTGTGATTAACTTACAAACAAAGCCAAATACAAGAAGCTGGCTCAGAAAAAAAAAATCAATGCAGGGAATCATTGCCAGTTTTCTCATAAATATTTCTCCCTTAGAAACCACTGAAATTTACACTCTCTTTACCATGTGTTGTATAGGGCTATGTGCAATTACAGCACTTCCTACATAAGATAATACAGATCTGGGTAAGATCTCGCGTAAATGGATATAAAAAATTATATGCAGCCTCCTGGCAGATAGCCAAAGTGGCCCTTACGTTTAGAAAATAGTGCATCAATCTCATCTAATCTCTGTGTGTACACACCTATGACAATACTGCTGCAAAGCTGCTTTGTTTAGATGTGTATTTTCATGACCTTGAAGCTCAGGATAATGTATTTTTTATTCTATTCAGTATCTTCACACAAGGATATCTACAATCATTATAAAAAATCTCCAGCCGGAGGAGAGGGAAAAAAAAAAAGGGACTTCAACTGCTCAGTTTCTAAATTAAGCTACATCTGAAGTTAAAAATAGCCCTTCCGCCTGAAGATGCTATGCTGCCTGAATTTAAATAGCCTGTTTCTTTCCCTGACAGATAACATTTATTGTGCTCTCTGCTGCTGCAAAAAAAAATGCCTTCTATAAGGAGCCTACTTTTTTTTTAAGTCCAATTTCACTTCACCTAAGATGACAGAATTAAATAGTCAGTGTTCTAGCCAGGACGTGTACAATTTTCCCATAGATGCTTTTCTCAAATTTTACTAAATAGACCTAAAAATATGCATGTGTATATGTGTGACTTTTCCTAGCTCTTTCTGCATATTTTTCCGGGAAGATCTATAGTGAGAATATGTTGCCTGAAATACAATGACTTTTCTACAACATACATCCTTAAAGTGCTCGTGCCCATCCCTACCAACCTCTTTTATTTTCACTTACTTTCTTTTACGTATATATATATAAAAGATGTATATTTATAAATGTTATTTCTAGATGTTTCATTGCTGATTCTAGATAAAGAGAAATATTAAATGCAATGACACACACTATACCTGAAATGGTTGTCTCGTTGCTTTTCCCCAAAGCACTGAACAGAGAAGCAGAGGCTGAGTGGTCACAATTAAGTTTCACAACACCTCCTTGTTCTACCCTTGTAGAGTAGAGTAACTCAGGCATTGGCTTTATATCACATGCAGATTAAAAAGGTAAAAATTCTTTTACTCCATCCAGACCCTTTTTTCCAAAGCAGGTTAAGTTTTTTGGTTAAAATTTCTAGTGCTCCTTCCAGTGCAGTTTTGAAGTTTCGAGCACTGCATCCACGCTTGCGCCTGGGAAACTGTTAATTTTCCTCAATATTCATTTACTGTATCTTAATTTCATCATTTTACGAGAATTAAAATTAATCAGATTCACTTCCACATTTCAGGCAAGAAAATAAGAAAGGCATACTTCTAATGTGCAAAATGAAACTTGAATCTTGCTATATTGAGACAACCCTACTTTCCCCTTCTTTGTTAAATTGCATATTTTATATGAGCACTCCCAAAGGAATAGCAGAGAAAGACTCAGGAAGAAGTAAATGAAAGATGAGATGGATATAAGCACTCCTCTTACCCCCAAGCAAGACTTTCACATTGCAGTCAATTTGTGGACTAAAAGCCTGAAAGATCCCTGAAAGCTTTATAAGCATCAATAATATTTACAGTGATGTAAGCCAAAGGCAGGGATCTAAATTCTGTGGGCCTTAATTGAATAAAACACCCATTGAAGTCAATAGAAATCGCACTCAATTAAGCTGTACAGTATTTCAGGTCTATAGCATTTTACCTAATGTTACTAATTAGCACCTATGAGTAGTTTTAGTTGCACAGGGCAATGCTGGCATATGTGGTTCAGTTGGTATAGTTGCAGCTGAACCAAACTGCAGCCATCAACGAACACCCCATGGAGACAGAAAGTCCATCCAGTTATCCAGGAGAAGCTCTAAGGCTATTTTGATTTGTAACAGCAAGGTCAGTCATCTTATAGGGGGACTGAATTTGACTCAAATTTTAGATAAAATGGGAAATAAAATTAAATCCTTGTGAAATTTGATGTGCACGTCCATACTCTGGGGAGGACAGGCTCATGGCTGCCAGAAACCATTCGCGTGGCGCTGTGTCAGAGCGCTTCCCAAAAGCCTGTACTAATGCAAGGAATGAGTCTCCAGAATCACGTTTGTGAGGCCTGGAGAATGTTTCTTTTTCCAAATATGAACTACTGAGTCATCCTGTTCATGAGAGACAGACTGTATTCTCTTCCCAGAGA
Source organism: Calidris pugnax (assembly GCF_001431845.1). Lineage (NCBI taxonomy): Eukaryota > Metazoa > Chordata > Aves > Charadriiformes > Scolopacidae > Calidris > Calidris pugnax. Next base: position 5,291,879 of record NW_015090811.1, read on the forward strand.
GCTCCTTTGAATCACTGTTACCACCAGAGAACAGATGTTGCTCTCCAGGAAAGTTTTTCATACAAGCTCTTATAATCATCCGGATTATTTCAACTTGACCTTGTAGCTACAGCAGAAAAACAGGATGAACTGGGGGATCTCAGAGGGCTGTGGGTTGTAGTACTTTGCATATCTAAGGAATTAGGCCCTCAACAACATGACTACTCAGAACACTACGCAAATAAAAACAGGCAACGTCCATAGTTTTATAGGTAAATAGTACTTATTCCCAGCTTACATACGAGAAGAAGCAAGCCCTAAAATGTTTAATGGATTTGTCCAACATCATACAGTAAATATGGAACAAAACAGGAATAAGCGACCCAATGTTCAAAAGCATCTACGTCCCTTTGAAACTTAGAGCCTACAGACACACAGTGAAACTCAAATCATTTGAAAACAGGACTAAAAGTATGAATTGGAAGCTTTTGGTAAAATGCTTTAAAATGCCCATCTTTTGACAACCACTTCTTTTTTTAAATCACAAGACACTTTCTCTCTAGTTATATGTTCCAAGTGAACAGAATCACAGAATGCTATGGGGTTGGAAGGGACCTCTGGAGATCATCTCGTCCAACCCCCTGCCAGAGCAGGTCCACCCAGAGCAGGTCCCACAGGAACGTGTCCAGGTGGGGTTTGAATGTCTCCAGAGAAGGAGACTCCACCACCTCTCTGGGCAGCCTCTTCCAGGGCTCTGCCACCCTCAAAGGAAAGAAGTTCCTCCTTATGTTTAAATGAAACTTTCCATGTTCAAATTCGTGCTCGTGACCTCTTGTCCTGTCACTGGGCATCACTGAAAAAAGACCGTTCCTATCCTTCTGACATCCAGCCTCCAAGTATTTATAGATGTTGATCAGATCCCCCCTCAGCCTTCTCTTCTCCAGCTTAAAAAGACCCAAGTCCCTCAGTCTTTCCTTATCAGAGAGATGTTCTAGGCCCCTCATCATCTTTGTGGTCCTCTGCTATCCCCTCTCCAGCAGTTCCCTGAACCTTACCATGTGCTTTAAAAGAGCTGTTGAAAAGTACTGTAATACATATTAAATTTCAAACTTTCCTAACTATTCATCCTTCTGGTCAAGTAGCAGTAACTGTCCCTCTGCAAGCCTTATTGTGTTCCTGCTTTGCAGCTTTGGATGATAAAGCACATTTTCACCACTATTTTTCAAAAATGCCAGAGTGTGGCAATTTAAAATCAGACATCTATATTGTACCCATTCCTTCTGGTGCCACTTTAATTAAGTTAAGGCAATTAAATTATTTCTGTAATGCCCTTGTGGGAAAGTACCAGAAGATTGGCGAGGAGGACTGTACATACACTCAAGTGACTCGCATGTGGGGTGCTGGAAAACACATCTATCACACTCATTGTTGCTTAGTTTTGTGTGCTCAACAGGTAGAACATCTGCACTTAGATAACATAGTCCTGGGACGGACTCAGGGACACCCTATAAAACACACCTGAGATTCCTGCCCTGCTGTTGGAGAGATCAAAGCCCAGCAGAAAACTCTCCCTGCCTGAATCCTTGAAATCCAGCCCCAAACAGCAAGTGGGGGCTCCCTCACTCCCTCACTCCCTGGCTAACAAGGACTCTCCTGCTAATGACTCTCACTCCACGGGCCCTGTGTCCCCTGCTTGCCTGCCTCTGCGTGGGTGCTGCTTCAGAGGTTCCCCCATCCATGGACTCTCACTCCACGGGCCCTGTGTCCCCTGCTTGCCTGCCTCTGCGTGGGTGCTGCTTCAGAGGTTCCCCCATCCATGAGGTATTGACATTAAATTTGTTCTTTGCCATTAACCCATGGTTTTGTGGTTGTTCCTGTGTCCTGCCTGCATCAGCTCACACAGCCCTGAATACACGCATTTCATGATTTGACATCAGAGTTTTGGAGTTGTGTCACCAGATCCCAGAAGAAAATAGGGAGATGCTCATTCACAGGAGTGGACAGTGAGGCCCAGGTAATGCAGTAAGAGTATGGACTCCAAACAGCAGCAACAAAACACAGAACCGCAGGGCTTTGGTTAAATAAAAATGAATTAGTGCATTTTTCATCAGATAGTCTCATTAATCACTACAGTCGTGAATTAAAACTCACCGTATTCCTGTAAGAGATATACTTTTCATTTAAAAAAAAACAAACTCAAAACAACCAAAAAAGGTGATGTCAGATCACGGATGGCGATCTGATGATCTGACAGATCTGACGCATGTCAGATAAAATAATCCACCAGGTCTCAGGAGAATTAACCTCCACAGCAAAGGCCACAGCTGAGGCTGAGCTGCCCAGTGCAGTGATAGCACTAATCCCCTTATCAATAATGATTTGCTTTGTCATACACTATGTTTAGAAACTATTGTTCACCCGACCATTATTCACCTTCATTTATTTTTTGCCTTCTGCTTCTTAAGGGATGAGGAGTTTGGGCTACTGAATGTTTTTAAATGTTCTTTCACTTATCCAGTGTGTCTCAGTCTTTCTAGGATAAGCACTGCTTCTCTTTTGTCATCCTAATTGTCTCCCCAGGATAAGCACTGCTTCTCTTTTGTCATCCTAATTGTCTTCCCATTCCTCAGTATCTCCTTGTTTTCCACCCTGGTCCAAAGCCTGATTTTCACCAGTGGATTAATTTGTACTGTTAATTCTTCCTCTTCTTTTCCATGTATTCAAATGTGGAAGATAAAGAAACAACTGGAATTCACCACTTCAGTTTCCAGCAATAGACATGGCATTAGAAGGGTTAAATTGCTCAACAGCACTTATGCTGTGTCATGGGTATTTACCCATTTACAGTCAATTACCCATTTACAGCATTTGCTGTCTCCCAAACCTTGGTGTCTGTCTCTTCCCAACCTATCCTCCCTGGATTATCACCCCAAACCCTGCACACCAGCTTCCCGAGATGCTCCAAGGATCTCCCCAGCCTGCTCCCCGGAGCTCTCTGCTGTTTGGTTAGTTCACTGCTCTCCCAGTATGAACACCACTAAAACCTCTTGGTCTCCCCTAACCTTACAGCTTTCCTTCAATCATCCCGGTCCCTTTGCCTCCTGATTTCTCAGACTCCGTTGCTGCAGAATTATCCCCCTCCTGCATTGCTCCTCAGAGCCACAAACACCTCGCTGGAATTGTTGACAGACTTTATACTGTGAACAACTCACAAGGCAGACTTCATTCCTTTCTCCTCCTTTCAGAGTCCATCTCTCTGTCCCACTGCCTGAAAGTAAATGCCATCCTCCACATAACGCAGCCACGGAGCATTTTCCAGTTGGAAAGGGGGAGATGGAGACAGGAAAAAGGTGAAGAGAAGGATAAAGACTGAGGCTCGCTACCCACCATCTTCTCCAGAAAGATTTATCTCTGAATCTCTAATTTGAAAACCTACTTTACTAATTAACTTGCCTTATCTAGTTGTCATCGTGTTATTTTTCTGTCATAAGACACCACCTAGAATACAAAACGATCTTTTTGTGGTTTTGCTTCCCAGATTGCTAAAAATGGTGGAATCATATGGAACGCTGACAAACTAGGAACATTAGATAATGATGCATTTTCTTTGAGCTTCCTGATTATTTTTCTCCAGGGTAAGCATTTAACTATTATTCATATCATAAACTGCTTTAAAGTGGTACCCAGAGCAGAGATGTCAAAAAAACAATTTTTAGAAAGAGGAAACAAGTCTACTTTCTGAACAAACATATTTTCTCAACAGCCTGAGGAAAAGATCGTTTTCACCTCAGCCTGAAATTGTCACTCTCAATTCTCCTCTCTCTCATATATGCACATCCAGACGCACTGCTGTGCTCCAGTTGTGCTGATAACACAAAGATATCAACACATATGAATACATAGTAACAGCTAAAATTCAGCAACTGGTATTTACCATGCTGAATTAAATGCCCAAATGGTATATTTTCACCGAGGAAAAGCGTGAGTCAAATTCACACTCTGGATATGTTTGTAAGAAGGAGCAGGAAATAAAGAGATGTGCTTTATTCTGGTTAATATAGGTGTTGCCCATCACAACATGTGAGATTGCCAGGACATGAAGCCCATGGAAGCTCTGCGTGGGTGTAAATATATTACGCAACAAATAGTAACTTTGATGAGAGAGTCACTATTTTTTGAACTTTGATAGCTTAGCAATTCTACAGAGCAAAATGCAGCCACCTCCTCAATTGTCTCCTTCTTCCAGGAAGCTGGCACACAAACAGGGGACTGTACCAACAAACATGCTCTTCACTCAAAATAATTCCAATGTAGTTCATTTAAAGTAACAACAATTAAAAAAACCCCACCCCAAACCTGCACTTCAGTCATGTCATAAACCAGATTACACTTAATATACCTCATATACAATATTACATGTAAATACTTCATAGAAACTTTGGAGGTTGTTGGAAACTTCTGAATGGATGATTTTTGCCTCCTTTCCTATATATTGTTTTCGTGCCCTCATATGCAAAAGAACAAAATTTGGGCCCATTCTGCAAGGCACTAATCACCACCAGCTCCCACCGACAGCATCAGCTCCAGAAAAACATTCTGCAATCTGGAGGTTCTATTTTCTTACTGCCTACAGGTGAGCAAAGAGTTAGCCCATGAGCCTGCAAGTGTCTATTTAACAAACAAAATTTAAAAAGAACAGGAGTTCAACATCTTAGAGGATAGGGCTCAAGTCTGGATTTTCAGTTTCCAGTTGATGTGGCCTATTATATACATACAGTACAATGAAGACTATTCAGAACTTCTCATTTGCCTTAGAGGCAACCACAGTTAATGCTCTGTAATCTGCATTACAACACTCTCCGGGGTTTTTTTTTTGTTTTTAATTAATTCTTCTGAAAATATTTTTGGGATGAGTGGATGTATATGGTGAATGTAGTGGCGAGAAAGGCTGTGGGATTCATAATTACAAAGAGAATGAAACCCCGACCTGCTGTATATGCAGCACTACTAAGATTTTGTTGTTCAAATTAAGTAAAATCTCTGTGCTATTATTAATTTCAAGGTCAGCTACACATATAGCAAAAAAAATTGGTAATGATGCTCAATGTTTTGAATTAATCCAGACAGAGCTGTTAATAAAATAGGAAAGAAAAAGCCTCACTTACCTCAATGGTTGGAAGCTGTTATTTCATACTCTGTAAACTTTCACTCCCTACTAACTAAACAAAAGTTCTGCAATCTTGCTGCTGGAACAGCTCTCAAATACATACTGCAGAATACCAAAAAAGAGAAAGCCTATGTTGTCCTTACTAGCAGGCATCTCTCCAGGGATGATTGGTCATTACCCTGGCAACCCTCACAAATGGCAAATGACGTAAAGAGAGTGGGAAAAAAGCCACTGAGAGCAAAAAGCACTATATGCATTATAGATAGTTCTGAGAATCCACGCTCACATATGCATTAAATGGCTTCAGAGGAGCACAAGGGACCTTCCATTTTGCAGCGATTCCTGCTGAGGTGAATAAGAAACTTTCTCATTTTTTTCCTTAATCAAAACATTGGGAGCATCTTTAAGTCTTTAATTGAAGCAAATGGGTTTCTGATTATTTTAATAATTCAGATACTGTTTTTATTCTCTCTTTTTTTTTTTAATTATGTTGAAATTTCCCATTAAAATAGCTCACTGCTACTCAGACAAGAGTGCCTATATTTCTCATTATTCCTTTTCACTTTATTTATTGTTGTGTGAAGTTACTTATTATTATATTAATTCAAATTAGCTCTCATACCCTCATTTTTCCCTAGCAATGCATTTATAAAAATTGTACAAGAGTTCTTATGTTTATGTCATTAGAAATAAACACATTAGCAGCTGTATTTAGTGTTACTTATAACTATATTCTGCCTAAAGATGACATGATGTAGCCAAACATCAGAGAACAAATAAAAAAGCATTTTGTTATTTTTGCACAGCATGACCACAGTGAATTTGACCCCACTAGGATGTGCACATCACAGAGCTAGAGAAATTTGGGTGTGGTTAATTCTTCCACAATGAGATGGGAAAAAAATCGCAAGCAAGATAAAAAGGAAATCTGCTTTGAGATTTTTTAACATCTGCACCATTCTTCTTTACACTGAAAAAACTGAAGGAATTCCAGGTATGAAACCCAAGAAAAGCATCTTCCACCCCTTCTTGCACATATTACCAATTACAATCCAGGGTCAGGCGTCCTTTGACTCGTTCTTCTTTGGACCTCAGGATTTCTGGATCCCTAAATGAACGTAAGCCAACTTCTAAAGAGCATATTGGAAAGCACTGGCACTCAGAGCATTTTATAACCTAAAGGAAAGGGCACAATTCTCAGAGATGGAGAAGGAAGAGCTAAGGACGTAAGCGAACCGAGGCAGCTGCTCTAACCACTTAGTGACTATGTAAAAGTTGGATGGGAATGGCTCTACTGGGACAACCAAGTTTTGTGCTGAACTGAGGAAAACACAATAGATGTATTTGAATTCTGCCCCACCTCAAACCTGAAAGGAAACGGAAGAAACCAGCAGCTGCAACTAGGATATTTCTCTACCTAACTGCCTACATTCATTTAGTTAAAACTCTAAGGAGTAAAATATAGCATTCATTGAAATTTAGATGCATTCAAACTTAGGTGTCCTTGAAGAAGAGGATAGACAGGCTTTAGAAGCCCAGCTTGTTCATACAAGAATAAAGGCAAGAAACTTTGCCAACATCTAGAGTTAAAAAAATTACATCCAGGTCCTTCAAGAGCCATCAAACTATAAAGGCAGGACAAATCAGTGCATTAAGCATAATGTACACATTGCTACCAAAGAAAATCTGTTAAAAATATGATTTTCTAAGTGTAACAGATGGAAGACTCTGACCCGACAGTTGTACAGAGATGTACATGGGCTACTTCACCAAATAAAGAAGCTGATGTACAAGAAAAAGCTTTATCAGAACAGTTGCTCTGGAATAGAGAGATTTACCTGATGGATGTAGCAACACAGTTTCAGGGTGTGGCAAAGGCATGACATTGCATGATCAGCAGCAGGGCCCTGATTGTCCTCACGACTCGGGCAGTGAGCTGAGATTAAAGGAGACATTCCTAGCTCTACTACCAGTTTGTTGGATGAGCTCTCACAAAACCCTTCACCAGCTGTACAATGTGAACAAAGACTCTAATTCCATTTAAAAGTGCTTTCAGTGCTATCATTGAAATGGTTTACATTAAAAAATGGCTTCATTTTTACTGTTTTCAAAACCTGCTATAAAGACTCTAATTCCATTTAAAAAAGTGCTTTCAGTGCTATCATTGAAATGGTTTACATTAAAAAATGGCTTCATTTTTACTGTTTTCAAAACCTGCTATCTCCCTGCAATCAGGAGGAAGGCAGGACGCTTCTATCGTGACAATTTTCCAAAAAGGCTGAATAAGCCTTTATGGAAAAACAAGTAATGACAAAACAAGTAATACACAAGAAAGGATATTCAAAAGCTAATGCTTCATTAGGTGTACTTTACTTATTTGCTGAAGACAACTCATTTTTAATTATTTAAACCCTGGCAACATCATACTAGCAAATGTTCTGCTGGGTTATAATTGACAGAAATACCTTGATCTGAGTGAAGCGAAGCCTGAGAATAACGTTACCTCTGCTGTTACATTTTCCCTGGCAGGAGGACAACAAGTTCTATTTTGTGCTTAGAAACCACAGAAGGCAAAGTTCACCACCACGTAGATGGCCAATGCCTGCTCTACACTGCCCATAAATCTTCTCTCTGATGGTCCAAATCTAAGCTTCTCGGTTTTTTTTCGCAATTACCCTTTGCAGAAATTGAGATCCAACTACAACCTTTCCACCTACCTTCAGCTCACTACCACAACTCAACAAAAATCTTACCCTCGGGGTTCCCAAACTTGCTTTTTGAAGAACAAACGCAGTCTTGTCATGGACATATTTTGTATGAAATGTTATAAGACCAAAAAATATTTTTAAATATACAAAAACTTTCTGTGTTCTCGCAAAAAAGATGGTCTTAGTAAAACCTTCATCTTTTTTGAATTATATCCAACCCTACCGACTTGCTTTTGACTGAGATTGTGAGATTGACTCATGAATGTTGTGGGAGGCACAATGGGGACAAATCCAGCCAGTGAAGGGGTAGAAGAGGGAGACACTGGTGCAGAGCTGCAGTCAGGGAACAAGGCTTCTAATGGAAGCTTAGAAAGAGGGACAATGACAGAACCTTATGCTCATTTGGTGACATTGGGTGCCAGCCATGCTGCTGAGCCTAAGATACGGGGTGCCTGATGGAAAATTGGATTGTGAATCCTAAAGTATACTTTCTGATAAGAATTTTCCAATACATTAGAAAATTAAATTAAAAATTGCTCAGTACATTAAAAAAAAAATGATTGGAGACAGAAATCAGATAAGTTACTACTAATGTTATTCTAAGTGAGTCTTCCCAAGAAAGGATTGGCTTAGTCAGTGGGAGTTAAAAGTCTTCACTATTTATCTGGACCAACTGTTCAAATGCTTGGGAAACACATCACATGGCAGAACCCAGCCACAGTTGCTTGTAGTCAACTGGGGTAAAAAACAATCACACAGGGCCTTCTCCAGACTTTCCAAGTTCTGCCTTTCCTCATATCTGCGTCTGCTCCAGTCTCTTTTTAGCTGGAGAAAATTAGCTCAGGTTTTAGCAGAGTCAATGCACTATATGTCAGAGAGTTACAGAAAATAAAACTGTCAGAACATATTATTTTTCGAAAGGCCCTTGCACTGTCATGTCATGTGTACACAAGGAAGGGGTGAATGATGATTTTTTGTCCTAAGCTATGAATATGATTCTGAACAATACACTGTCGAGTAAGCAAAATAATGATTTTTTTCTTTCTCTGCCCTTCTAGAGGACAAATGCGTGCCTTGTCAGATGATGCCAAACCCATTATTAGTGTCCTTGCGCTTCTCCATTAGCGATATTGCAGCTAGACCAGCTGATGTCAAGGATGTCCGTGTTGAAAGGTAACAACATTCCTTAATAGCAGAAACCATAGGCTTTCAGCAGTCTCGGGCTTTCCTGTGAATTGGCTTTAACTGGGAACATTATTACAGTGAAATTCAGGGAGAGAAACTAAGGAATAGAAAGTACCAACATTCAGAAAGTGCAAACATCTGAGTACAAACACACTGCTGTCAGTACCCTTTTCAGTTGGAAAACAAATCATATGAGGAGCAGCTGAGGGAGTTGGGACTGTTTAGTATGAGGAAGAGGAGGCTGAGGGGAGACCTCATCACTCTCTACAAGTACTAGAAAGCACACTGTAGAGAGGTTGGTGCTGGTCTCTTCTCACAGGTAATTAACAACAGAACGAGAAGGAACGGCTTCAAGCTCCAACAGGGTAGGTTTAGATTGAACATTAGGAAAGAATTTTTCACCAAAAGAGTGATAGGGCATTGGAACAGGCTGCCCAGGGAGGGGGTGGAGTCACCATCCCTGGCTGTGTTTAAGGGCCGTTTAGATGCAGTGCTGAGGGACATGGTGTAGGGGAGGACTTTGTAGAGTAGGGGAGATGGTTGGACTCGATGATCCCAAGGGTCTCTTCCAACCTCAATGATTCTATGATTCTATGATTCTACTCAGTCATAGCCAACTTCACAGACACAGGCTGCTCGTTAGCACAGACACATCCAAACCCAGCAATCCATTACTCCCATTCCATCTTTTTTCCAGTCTTAGCATTTCTTGTCTAGAACCTTTGCAACTCAGACCAGTCTCTCCTGACCCCATCAACTCTGTGCCAAAATATTCCAATAGGTGGCCACCACCTCAGCTGGGGAACCCAGGGGCAGGAAAACTGGAGTCGTTCTGACAAGAGAGGACAGTGGCAAGTCCAACAACTCCAACACGAGACAGGGCAAGGCCATATGGGCCACCAGTGATGGTGACATCTGCAGTCTCTGCTGAATTACTTTCAGAGCTGGTAGTTGAGATTAACCAGCAGCTGCCACGTCAACTGAACCACGCTTCTGGTACGTGACACAGCCTGGGATCCACACAGCACTAGAACTTCCAGTAAGCAACAAAGATTTTAAGTTCCTAGGGCTGGCTATCCCTGTGCCAGCACCAGTGAGCATGAAAGCGCTTATATACACTTAGAGGAACTGTGTTTACAGCTTTGTTTAAGGTAGATCTAAACAAGCCATTAAAAATAAGCAGCTTCTGAGAAATATAGCTTAAAAGGCCTGGTTTCCTCCAGTCGTGTTTCATGTTTGGATTCTTTTGTGTGTCTCAAAAGCAAAAATTTCTGATCAAAGCTCTAACTAGGATAAAGATATTCATGCAGTCTGTGTTTTAGACGGGATATCTGTTGTCAACCAATATAATATAGCTTACACTGCAACCTCATCATCTGTGGAAGCAAGCAAAAAGGAAGCATAAACCCAGTTTCCTAAAAGCACTAGTTTAAAAATACCTGAGGCTTGTTCACATTAGCTCACCCCTACCACAAGCACCCCACAGGGCTAGGCAGTTTTCTATCTCTATTTTTCTTGATTGTTCAAAGAAACCAAATATCGTGACTGATAATAAAACTCTCTCCTAAAAAGCTTTCTACAGTTAAAAGTTTCAAGAAATTAATAAATACAAAATACCAAGACTATGCTGGAGTGGTGCTCTTATGTGCTGTTTATTTCCTGCGAGAAATAACATCCCTGACCACCCTCGGAGCCAGTATGCTCTAGGCCATAGCTAATTTACATATAGAGGAGTAACTAATGAAGACCACCCCCACACGTAAACTGGCATATAGGGACTCAAGGAAAGCTCATCATCTGCAGATCTTGTCTAGTTCTGCACTGTACCACATCTTTTCCTGACAAGATTCAGAAACATTGATTCCTCGCAGTTTCACTTGCGAGGAAGTTATGGAAAATGCCATGAACTAATCTGCTACAGCAATTTCAATAATCATCACATAATGCAAGATCTTCTCCACCACCACGACAACTTTTTAATATGGAGCATATTGTTACAGATGTGTGCTGATGCTGTAATTTAGGAGCTGATACTTTCGAACAGTAGTAGCGTGACTGCCCTAGAATACAGATTTTCTGTGAATAAATATTCAGACAAAGCACTGCAATCCTAAGCTTCCCCGTATAAATCAGTGTCTCCTGAAGGAAAGCACACCCTTTTCTGCATCAGACTTCTTGCTGCAGTGCAATTGCATTGCTCTACATACTCATTTTGGATGATAAAGTACATACTTGTCATAGTAATGACCTGAATGAATTCAGGAAAAAAGCAACAATCTCTTTGCAAACATGCCCATCCAGCAAATACACTATTATTTCTCCTCACTGACGTACCATTTAATAATTAAGTTTATAACAATCTATTTTTTTTGTGATACAAAAATACATACATCTAGAAAATCAGGCTGATACCTTGTTTTTTTGGCAACCCAGTAGAAATAATTCTACTCTAGTTTGTATTCCAAAGCCACCTACATTGATGATGATTGATTGCCAGTGTCTTTGCCCCCTGATTTGCCTATTCCCAGTCCTGGTGGTAGAATAAACGTTGTATGTAGATATGGTACAAGGTACAGAGAACAGACACGGAGACACCAAAACCTTTACAGGATCCTTTACAGCAAGATTTCCAGATGTTGAGTGAAAACAGCTTTCTGTAGTAAAACAGGCCAAGATTCTGAGCCTAACAGGGTTCCAAAAAGGTAACACAGAAAGCATCACAACTCCTATAAGATCATTGATTAGCACATACCTACACCTCTACTCCCAAGAACACTTTATTTCACCCAATAAAGAATGCATATGCAGAAATAGGGACTTGGGACTCTTCTCTCCCCGAGGAGTAGGTTAATCAGCAGGATTAACTTTTATCCTTTTGGATTCCTTACCCCTGGCTGCACAGAGCCATGATTCTTAGCCGCACGGTATCACAGCTCAAAACTACCAGTGAGGAAACACAGCACCCTCCTGGAAAGCTGGGAATAGGAATTTGCACCTTGTCAGGCTGAAGACAGAGCATCTGACCAAGAAGTGGTGATCTGTGGGCCATGCTACCTGCTCAGCTATTACAGCCAGATTGCCATTCCAGCAGCGTGAAGCGTGGGGGATCAAAATGCCTCATTTAATGGTAAGGCTCAGCTGACACAAAGATCTTCTGTTTATCAGGCTAAGCTGGCTTCCCAGCTGTAAGTAGCTTTGTTTGTACAGATGAGAGGTACCCAGCCAGGTCAGGTTTGGCCCAGCTGCCAAGCTAATAAGCCCTGCAAGAATCCAAAGTGACTACAGAGCAAGCACTAAGCCCGAAACAGTAAGTGCTGCCAGATCTGAGCCAAGCGAGACATATGTACACAAGAGACTTGTTTGAGAAAGGCAATACAGGCCCACTTAATTTCTGGCCAGGGCTGGCTTAGCCCAGCAGACCTCTTAGCTCAGAACCAGTTCCAGGCAAAGGTTGCTGTACCACCCTCACGCTTCATCTGGCTCTGTGAATTCAGACCCTGCCTGAGCTAAACAAGGACAGTGGTTGGGAATCCTCCACTCTGGTTTCACAGGAACCACTTACAGACACAACAATAAAGCAGCCCTAGTATTACGTGGGTTTTTTCCCCATTCTCCAGTGTATCCTAACCACTACTGTTCCAGCCAGAGTCAGCTGGAATCCCAGCATGCATTCTCTGTATTGTTTTTTCCTTCTCCAAAAACTAGCCAGGCCATCTATCGGTGATGGAAAGTTGATTGTGTATTAAGAGCAAGCACCACCACCTCTCCCTTCAGTCACGCTCTAAAATAAGAGTGAGTCATGGATCTTTTACAAAAGGACAAGTTAAACACACCAGTTCATAAAGAAGATTCTGGGACGTGTATCCCCGTGACTGCCTGGCTGGAGTCACAGGCAGATTTCAGACATATCTCCTCTCCTCAGCATTTTCAACCGCTGAACCCAAACTTCCTGTACGGCGGTTACGCTGTCGCAAACCCGGTTTTAAGTTGTCCATCTTTAGGACATTTTATATGAAATGTAGCTCAGTGTTTGATAAGAACCTAAAGGTGAGGTGTGGCAATGTTGAGGCCCCTCAGTGAAGTTTAACATTTCATTTGTGTTCTAGCTCTCACTCTGCAGAAGGAGGATGATAACGTATTTATACTCTCTGCATCCCTGTAAGGAAGGGAAGTATTAAAATTGACAAAGTACCCAAGCACTTTAGCAAATAAAGTGGAGAGTTGAAAGGTCATACAAAGTTTTCGAGTGAATGAGTATTAATATTTAATAATCAATATTTTTTCCTTTTCATCATCATCTACAGATGCTTTTTTTAGTTCACATAAACATTTAAGACTTCTTCTGAAAATAAGAAAAATAAAACCTTTAACACACATTTTGCAATCAAGAAACAAGGAGGAACACAGACATTATGAATAACCCATTGTATATCTACACCTACAACTCCTGCCAAGATACTATGGCAGCCAATATGGGAGCCTAGATAAAATACATTCATTGTTTCTATCTACTTTGATTTTATAATCCTTGCTTCTGAGTAAACTAGGCAAAATATTTTAAAAAAAACAAAAACAAAAAACAAAAGTATTTGGGTACGTTATGCACAGCAGTGGCAAAACTCTAGATTTCACCTGCACTTATGCAAACATAGGATAAATTCCAGAATTAAAAAAAAACAAACAAACAAAAGTATTTGGGTACGTTATGGCAAAACTCTAGATTTCACCTGTGCTTATGCAAACATAGGATAAATTCCAGAATTCACTGAAATAATCCTAGATTTATGTCTCTCTAAGCAAGGTTGCTGAAAAAAAGATGCCTGGAGTCTATTTCTCTTGTGCATTGAACTTTGTAGGGTTATTACCCTGCTGTAAAGCAAAGTCACTGTAAAATGTTATCACACCTCAGTGATGATGTTCTACACACCCAAGAACACTTTATTTCACCCAATAAAGAATGCATATGCAGAAATAGGGACTTGGGACTCTTCTCTCCCCGAGGAGTAGGTTAATCAGCAGGATTAACTTTTATCCTTTTGGATTCCTTACCCCTGGCTGCACAGAGCCATGATTCTTAGCCGCACGGTATCACAGCTCAAAACTACCAGTGAGGAAACACAGCACCCTCCTGGAAAGCTGGGAATAGGAATTTGCACCTTGTCAGGCTGAAGACAGAGCATCTGACCAAGAAGTGGTGATCTGTGGGCCATGCTACCTGCTCAGCTATTACAGCCAGATTGCCATTCCAGCAGCGTGAAGCGTGGGGGATCAAAATGCCTCATTTAATGGTAAGGCTCAGCTGACACAAAGATCTTCTGTTTATCAGGCTAAGCTGGCTTCCCAGCTGTAAGTAGCTTTGTTTGTACAGATGAGAGGTACCCAGCCAGGTCAGGTTTGGCCCAGCTGCCAAGCTAATAAGCCCTGCAAGAATCCAAAGTGACTACAGAGCAAGCACTAAGCCCGAAACAGTAAGTGCTGCCAGATCTGAGCCAAGCGAGACATATGTACACAAGAGACTTGTTTGAGAAAGGCAATACAGGCCCACTTAATTTCTGGCCAGGGCTGGCTTAGCCCAGCAGACCTCTTAGCTCAGAACCAGTTCCAGGCAAAGGTTGCTGTACCACCCTCACGCTTCATCTGGCTCTGTGAATTCAGACCCTGCCTGAGCTAAACAAGGACAGTGGTTGGGAATCCTCCACTCTGGTTTCACAGGAACCACTTACAGACACAACAATAAAGCAGCCCTAGTATTACGTGGGTTTTTTCCCCATTCTCCAGTGTATCCTAACCACTACTGTTCCAGCCAGAGTCAGCTGGAATCCCAGCATGCATTCTCTGTATTGTTTTTTCCTTCTCCAAAAACTAGCCAGGCCATCTATCGGTGATGGAAAGTTGATTGTATATTAACAGCAAGCACCACCACCTCTCCCTTCAGTCACGCTCTAAAATAAGAGTGAGTCATGGATCTTTTACAAAAGGACAAGTTAAACACACCAGTTCATAAAGAAGATTCTGGGACATGTATCCCCGTGACTGCCTGGCTGGAGTCACAGGCAGATTTCAGACATATCTCCTCTCCTCAGCATTTTCAACCGCTGAACCCAAACTTCCTGTACGGCGGTTACGCTGTCGCAAACCCGGTTTTAAGTTGTCCATCTTTAGGACATTTTATATGAAATGTAGCTCAGTGTTTGATAAGAACCTAAAGGTGAGGTGTGGCAATGTTGAGGCCCCTCAGTGAAGTTTAACATTTAATTTGTGTTCTAGCTCTCACTCTGCAGGACGAGGATGATAACGTATTTATACTCTTTGCATCCTTGTAAGGAAGGGAAGTATTAAAATTGACAAAGTACCCAAGCACTTTAGCAAATAAAGTGGAAAGTTGAAAGGTCATACAAAGTTCTCGAGTGAATGAGTATTAATATTTAATAATCAATATTTTTTCCTTTTCATCATCATCTACAGATGCTTTTTTTAGTTCACATAAACATTTAAGACTTCTTCTGAAAATAAGAAAAATAAAACCTTTAACACACATTTTGCAATCAAGAAACAAGGAGGAACACAGACATTATGAATAACCCATTGTATATCTACACCTACAACTCCTGCCAAGATACTATGGCAGCCAATATGGGAGCCTAGATAAAATACATTCATTGTTTCTATCTACTTTGATTTTATAATCCTTGCTTCTGAGTAAACTAGGCAAAATATTTAAAAAAAAACAAACAAACAAAAGTATTTGTGTACGTTATGGCAAAACTCGAGATTTCACCTGTGCTTATGCAAACATAGGATAAATTCCAGAATTCACTGAAATAATCCTAGATTTATGTCTCTCTAAGCAAGGTTGCTGAAAAAAAGATGCCTGGAGTCTATTTCTCTTGTGCATTGAACTTTGTAGGGTTATTACCCTGCTGTAAAGCAAAGTCACTGTAAAATGTTATCACACCTCAGTGATGATGTTCTACACACTTTCCACTGATGCAAATACCTACAGAAGTGCAAGGCAGAGAAAAGCAAGTCATAGACAGTTGTCGGTCTAAATTTCCTTCCCCATATCCTCCAGGCTTCTTCAGGATTATATAGATTTGCTTTATTTCCTTATGCTTGTCAAATCCCAAGGCTCCTTGACACAGGTATGATTTTCAGTGCATGTTACCTTGCAGTTCCTCCTCTTGGTCTCCATCAGCCACTGGAGCAGCAGAGATGAGTCAGGTCTCCACGCCTCACACAGCCACGGCACACATCTGCTGATGGCATCACCAGGAATCCCTCTGTGTTGAAGAAATAAGGAAGAAAAAATAAAGCATCACAATGCTGTGTTTGTTTCTGGCTTGCAGATCAATCCTAAGCAGCTCTCGTGCAGAGAGCAGGATCTGGCTTAAAGAATCAATTATCAGTTATCAATACAATGAACAATTACTACAACAATAATGTAAGTACAAGCAGGAGCTAAATGAAGATTATCTAGCATTGTAATTCCAAATTTTCTCAACTGCTTTTCCCATCTGCAATTAATTCCTCCTCCTCCTCCAACAACTCTACCTTGAGTATTAGTGCCACATACTGGAAATCATGGTAACACATTAACTTTAAAAGATCTCATAGGACAAAATTGAGGTGCACTGACTTTATGAGGTATAGTTAGTGAAACAGCAGTGTTTATATTTACCTTCCTAATGCTAGCATCTATATTTTGTAGTTGTATTATGATACATGTAAAAACTTCAAATTTCTTAATTACATGATAAAAATATGAAGTTTCCTCATTAAAGAAACTGAGAATCAAAATGTGTGTCAAATTAAATTCCTGCCCTTGAGATAGTAAGTCCAATCACCTCCTGATATTCTCATAATTGTCATAATTGTGCTTAAAAAAAACCACCCAACTGGTTGTTCCCTTACTGTTGGATTTTAATATTTTTCCTATGTTCTGATGCAGGATGAAACTTAATGGGGGACTGCCACTCACCAGCCTAACATTAACAGTAGCATCTTGGGAGCTGTAGCCCAAACACACACATCTAGGCTGCTTTTCTCCTTCACTAGCACAAAGCTTGCTGGAATTTGTAATAATCTGTTCCATTCACAACAGCTTTACAAACTTCCTTAATAAAATTACTGGGTGCACCAAATGTAAATATTTTCTCTCTTCTTGCCTCACTGATTAAATTAAGCGTAAATAAGGAGATACAACTGAAACGTAAGCCACAACTTAGAAAAAAACAAAGCTTTGTAGGAATCTCTGAACTCTATCAAAATAAGACAAAGCGAGACCCATAGCACTAAATTTTGTCTTAGGGTGAAAATATACCAAACACTTTTTAATTATTTACAGTCCAATAATTAATTGCTATTAAGATCAATCATTATGCTATCTAACACTTCGGAGGTAAATGTAAAAAATCAAATGCTATTCTCTTATGCTGACTAATCACTTGGAGATCCTTGCTACAGTATTAAAGAAATAAGCTATATATTTTATGTGAATTTGAAAAGAACACTCATGATTATACTAGTCCATACACAAAACTCCCCCGCCCCTCAAAAAAAAACCCCAAACCAGCTCATATAGGAATTCAACAAGGTGCACACCAGAAATTGCACTTTAAGCCAATTCCCCCATTCTCCAGTTAGAATTTTCTCTGAAGCTCCGGTTATGCCTGAGGTCTCTTTCTTTTGTTTCCTTTAATTCCTGCAACTTTATCGTTCCCCCTCTCTGGCTGTTCTGGCTGAATACCAAGTTTGGCTGAGAACTCTGATGCCAAACAAGGCAATCTGAAATCCTAATTGCAAGCTCAATGGCCAAACGGGTAGCTGAGCTGGCAAATTAGAACTGCCAACCACCCAGCTCGCCTCAGGGATCAAGGTCTGAGGTGCAAAGGAGTGCCCCAAGTGAGAAAGGAACACCACAAGGCCGGGTAAACATGTTTTATTCTCGGTGGAATCACAGAATGCGTACGATGATAAGACTTTAAATATGTTTTATTCTCGGTGGAATCACAGAATGCTGTGGAGTTGGAAGGGACCTCTGGAGATCATCTAGTCCAACCCCCTGCCAGAGCAGGTCCCACAGGAACGTGTCCAGGTGGGTTTGAATGTCTCCAGAGATGGAGACTCCACCATCTCTCTGGGCAGCCTCTTCCAGGGCTCTGCCACCCTCACAGGAAAGAAGTTGGTGGAACTTCTTATGTTCAAGTTTGTGCTTGTGACCTCTTGTCCTGTCCCTGGGCACCACTGAAAAAAGACTGGCCCCATCCTCCTGACACCCACCCTTTAAGTATTTATAGGTATTGATCAGATCCCCCCTCAGTCTTCTCTTCTCCAGACTAAAAAGACCCAAGTCCCTTGGCCTCTCCTTGTAAGGGAGATGCTCCAGGCCCCTCATCATCTTTGAAGCCCCAAGAAGAGCCCAGAGGAGCAGTGACAGCAGCAGGGAAAGGGCCCAGCCGCAGTAACCACATCCCACAGCAGCCCCTTTCCACTCACCCCACTCCTCCCTACCCCCTCAGGCAGCAGCAAGCCCACCCCAAGAATCCTCAAGCTTCCTTTCTCTACCTCAGCAGCCTTCCCCTTCACCCTCCCCACCTCATCGCTCCGCCCGGACCCCTCGGGCCCGCTCCTCACACCTCCCGCCTCGCCACTCCTCTCCTCACACCGCCACTCCCGCGCACCGCACCCGCGCCTGCTAGCCTGCCTGCTTGCCCGCCCTCCGCTTCCTGCTACGTGATTGGCTATCCGCGGCACGGCCCCGCCTCCCACCGGTCGCGATTGGCCCTAGTGCCGAGCGGCGAGGGCTATTATTGGCGGCGAGGCGGCGGCCTGCGAGGTTAGGTTGAGCGCTGGCGGGCCAGAGGGACGGAGGTGCTATTGTTGCCGGGTCGCCGAGAAGAGGAGCCGGCGGGCGGCGGGGCCGGGGAGCGCGGGCCCAGCGGCAGCCATGAGCGGCGGCGTGTACGGGGGAGGTGAGTCCGGCGCCGCCGCGCTTGCCCGTTCCCTTCCCCCCCTCACCCCGCGACCGTTGAGCGCGGCTCCGTCCCATGAGGCGGCGCGTGCGAGCCTCCCCCGGGGGCGCTTCCCGCCTCCCGCCGCTCCCTCAGGCCCTGGGCGACTTAAAGAAGGGGGGGGCCGCGGCCCGCCTCTCCCGGAGCCCTCCCGGTCCTTCCGCAGCACGCGTGAGGAAGAGGAGGCAGCAGGCCTTGTTTATATCCCTCCCGGCTCCCTCCGGAGACGGGCCGAGCCCCGGGCGTGGGTTGAATTGGTGCCGGTTGCCCCCGAGGGACCCCCCCGCGCTGTGGGGTGTCGTTCCCTCACGGGGCGCTTCTCCCCCCCACCCCTACCCCCGCCGTGAGGAGCGGGGTCCGGGTGCTTTGTCTTAGGCTTTGGTTTTCCTGGGGGTGCGCAGAGCCCCCTCAGCGAGGGTCGGGGCCCACAGGGCTGAGGTGGTGTTAGGTCCTCACTGAGGGAATTGGCCTTTCGAAGCCCACCTTGCTAATTTCCCCCCCCTCGGGAGGTCTGGGCTCCCCTGGATCCGGGTGACTGTGAAGTCAGCGCTTTTTTGAAAGTTTTGTCTTCTAATGTGTTTAGATGCAACAGTGTGGTCCCTCTTCTGGTAAAATTCCCCCTTAACTTATGCTAAAGGAATGTTTTAAATTAAATTAAAGCCTATTAAAGCCCATCTGCACCCTTCTAATAGCTCTCTGGTAACTGGAGTTCTGAACAGAATTTCTTCTTGCCTTGGAAAAGATGTTTTGACTTGCTTTTCTTCTTTTGCAAGCAAACCGGGCAGGGAAAGGTCAGGGTTGTAGTAGAGTGTAATAACTGTTCACTATCCCTTTTGTTAACAATCTTTTCAGATGAAGTTGGGGCTCTTGTTTTTGACATCGGCTCGTACACAGTGAGAGCAGGCTATGCAGGAGAGGACTGTCCAAAGGTGAGAATCTGTGCCACTCAGTGGAAATAAAACATGAATTTAAGCCTTAGATCTTGTGTGTTAGTTACGAGCTTGCAGAATATGCCGGGTTTTGTTCTGGCTGTATTTTATAAGGAAAGCTCTGAATTTGAGTGAAAAAAAAACATCCCAAACTTTAATAATTCTCATATACTCCTTACCTTTTGCCTTACAGGTTGATTTTCCAACAGCCATCGGTGTGGTGCTAGAAAGGGATAATGGCAGCACTCTCATGGAGATCGATGGTGACAAAGGCAAACAAGGAGGCCCAACTTACTACATAGACACCAATGTCCTGAGAGTTCCGAGGGAGAACATGGAGGCCATTTCACCTTTAAAAAATGGAATGAGTATGGTGCTCTGTCTTTTTTTTCTACCTGTTTTTAACATAGCATTGCTGGGCCACAAAAAGTCATAGCTTTCATGTAAGCAAATGGTATGTGTGGTAACAGGAGCCGTAAGAACGGATACCTGAGTTACAAATTGAATGAAGTATAGTTGGTTTACAGAGTTAGGGGACTTTCAGCATAATTATTGAAATGTAATGATGGCGATGCTTACAGAGAAGAGAACTCTGCAAAGCTTTTAGGGGAGACATGTGTCATCCAAGGACAGCTTTTGACTAAGGACCTCTACGCAATTAAAAAAAAATCATTGGAAAACCTTTATGTATTTATGAAATGGGATGAATCTTAGAAGTAACTCCTCTACTCACTTCCATGTTGTTACAGTTGAAGACTGGGATAGTTTCCAGGCAATTTTGGATCACACTTACAAGATGCATATTAAATCTGAAGCAAGTTTGCATCCTGTCCTTATGTCCGAAGCACCGGTGAGTAAAAGCGGCTTTCCATTTTGAAAACTCTTAACTGTGTCTTCTTGCTGACTCTACAGATATTGGTCTTGGGCGAGTCTGACATTTGCTTGTAGCTTACGAGTGTTAAAACTTAACTACAGGAATAATAATTTTGAAGTACTTTGCCAGGTTCTGAAAAGTAATCTGTTTAAGAAACACGTCTAAAAAAGAGAACAATTTGAAGTTGTATTAGAATTTATTTACGATGTACTATTGCTTTTCACTTACCAAAAAAAAATTCAAAATTAAAGACAAAAATGTCTCACTTTACTGCCTAGAATAAAAGCAAGAAGATATTTTGATGTCTTCATATGTATTAAAGTACATGTAATAAAATGTCATTGAAAATCTGTCGCTTCATTCAGCCTTGCAACTAATATTACATGATAGAATAATTTTTATAATGGAGAAGTTTTTCTGTCTTCGTTTCTGTATCGGCCCTGTAAGGTAACTGAAGTGGGTGAATACGAATTTCTGGGAAAACACGTGGACAAGGTTTCTGTCATTTAATAGTGCTCAGTCTTTGAAGGGCGGATCTTAAAGTCAGAATACAAAAGGCAGATATGCCAATATGCCATACAAAAGTTATGCCTATCTTTAACAAAATCTTATGAGAAGGATTTTCTTTTTCATTATTCCCTTGCGTTGAATTGTAGCTTGTGGAATATGGATGAATTTGCAATGGTTCTTTCATGTTTGATGACTCAGTGGGTGTCTATTCTGAATAGAAGGTCCCATTAGCGTTCTCCTTACAGAACTAATCTTACTTTTAACTTATTGGCTTGAAAAAAACTTGACGTTTTCAGTAATGTGTAGAATAATTGATATATATCCTGGCTTAATTGCAAGTGTAGTAGAACTGTAGGAAGATACCTTGAAAACAGGAAAATCTGGATTTATTTTTCTTTCAACTGGGCAAGTTATTTCATGTATCTTTCCCCTTGTAAAATGGGCCTGTTACTTGTTTTAGAAAGTTTTTGGAGAGACGGATACTGGAAGAGTTGTAGAAGTGTAAAGAAATCTTTGTTGTAACAGTAAAAGGCTTTTGCCCTTGATTTTCGGAAGTCTTTCTATATATTTCAGTCAATACTACTTTAATTCTGTGTGATAGATGAGCATTAATGTATTTTAGTAGAAATGGAATAAAAAGTTTCTAAAGAAGTAAATTAGTAGAAATCTGTGTATAAAGTTTTGATATGCTTTGGAATGGTAGCTATAATAATTCCAATTATTTCCTTATTAGGTTAACATTCTTTTAGTGTGCTGTGATGATCCTCAGGATAAACATTTCTTGCTTCTGGTCATTTATTTGTGGTTTGGTGTATTTTTTTTTTCTTCTAGTGGAATACTAGAGCAAAGCGTGAAAAACTGACTGAACTGATGTTTGAACACTACAACATCCCTGCTTTTTTCCTGTGTAAAACCGCTGTCCTGACAGCGTATCCTTTGCAATGTTTCACTGCTGTCCCTGGAAATGACAGTAAACTTATTCTAGGCAATTCCTACTATAACAGCATGTCTAACTTCTTTCAAATTAATTTTTCTATAAACACCTAAGGAGGGAGTAAACTAATTCTGTTTCTGAGATTTAGAGCGCAGTTTTGAAGTTCTCCCAATCTGTTTTCCTTGAAGGCACTGTCTCTTATTTTTTTTTTCCCCCCCTGTTGCATGCCATGGGTAAGATTACAGACCTGAAATGGTGTTTGTCCTGACTGCTAAATACAGTAGTTAGAGCTTGAAGTTCCTGTAGCCTTAAGATGAACATTTGTAATTAATTTAAACTAATGACATGTTTCAGCTTCAGAGTCCAAATTGGCTATCCTTAGAGCTTACTGTGTGGTATTGACTTGAAGTCTCACCTTTGTACGTCCAAAGCTCGAGGGAGTTCACAGACAGAAGTTAAAAATCATTCTCTCTATGAGGTGGTCACTTCACAGAAAGAAGATTTGACTGGAAAACAGCAAATCCTTTTGTAGAGCCAATGAAAAACACATCGGGGTCTTCAGTCCTAGTTATGCTCTTAATTGCATGGCACTATTTTTTTCCTATGGAGAAAATGACAATATTTTCCTTAATCATTTTGGTTAGTTTTGCTAATGGAAGATCTACAGGTCTCATTTTGGATAGCGGAGCAACGCACACCACTGCTATTCCAGTGCATGATGGATATGTACTTCAGCAAGGTAAAAACTTGTGTTGATAACAGCATTGTGTTATCAAGTTTTTTTCCTGCTTTTTCACAGATTTAGAAACAACAAAACTATCCCCTTAAATATGGAAAAAAAAAACCCCTAATGGTGTTCACTGACAAGTAGTTTATTGGGAGAGTTTATTCATGATTTCAGGGCTTTCTAGGTTGGTGGGGGGGTGGTGGTGTTTTATTTTTCTACTTTTTTTATTTTTTTCTTTCTTTTAGGTATTGTAAAATCACCACTTGCAGGAGACTTTATTACTATGCAGTGCCGGGAATTGTTTCAGGAAATGAATATAGAGATAATTCCTCCATATATGATTGCTTCAAAGGTGGGAAAATAACATTTTATTTAGTAAGTGCTTGCTTGGAGAGAGGGTTAAATGGTTCACTGACGGTCACGTTTCCTGCAATCTCAGGAAGCAGTCCGTGAGGGGTCACCAGCAAATTGGAAGAGAAAAGAGAAGTTACCTCAGGTCACTAGGTCTTGGCACAACTACATGTGTAATGTAAGTAGGTTATTTCTCCCACCCTCAAACTCCCCTAGGCATCCCATAAAGAGGTTTTGTTTGCAAGTATATCAGGTTTCCTTCTTGAAAAACTAGAAAATCTTAAAGTTGGTATCAATTCTATAAAGTCTACCACCTGAAGACTGAAATTCCTATAACCGTGTTATTCTTAACTCTGTAGTGTGTCATTCAGGACTTCCAAGCTTCTGTCCTCCAAGTATCGGATTCAACCTATGATGAACAGTATGTCACTGTCTTTTTCTTCTCATAAAATCAATTACTGGTTGTGTGGGGGGTGCTTAGCCTGTTTACTGCTGTTGGCTGAGTTTATTAGAGAAGTTTTTAGATTAAATCTGTTTATTTCTGAAAGCAGAAATACAGTCTACATCCAGGTGATAGACTTTCGATAGTATTTATTGTGATGTCGCGCATCTTGGAATTAAGTATAAAACTAAGGCATATCAATCACAATATTCCCAGTTGAAGTTTTGGTTTCTAATGCCACTTAGACAGCTTAACATCCTGTTTATGTTGCACTAATATGTGACTTTTTGACGAATGCTCCAGGGTGGCAGCACAGATGCCAACAGTTCATTACGAGTTCCCCAACGGTTATAACTGTGACTTTGGTGCTGAGCGTCTGAAAATTCCTGAGGGATTGTTTGACCCTTCTAATGTAAAGGTAAAATAACTGTGATGTGTAGGCTTTAAATTACTAGATGATCCCATGCCTTCCTTTTGCATGATGTTCTTAATTTCATGGTTTTAATTGGAAGGCTTTAAATTACTAGATTATCCCGTGCCTTACTTTTGCATGATGTTCTTAATTTCATGGTTTGTATGTGCATATTTACACTGCGTGGTTCTCTTGGGGGTACAGTTTCCCTGTGCTGTTTTAGGGCTGGGGGAGCAAAGGACAAAAATTTAGTTTAAACCGGGTGGTGATGACCTGAATGGGAAAACAGGGTTTGGGTTTGCTTTTTTCCTTCCCTAAAAAATGCTTAACTCTCTCTCTAGTAATATTTGTAAACTCAGCTCATTCAGGGCTTCTCTGTGCCTTGCTCTTTTGAAGTGATGATATGTAGATTACTAATTTTAATTCTAGGGTTTATCTGGTAACACGATGTTGGGTGTGAGCCACGTTGTCACAACAAGCGTTGGAATGTGTGATATAGACATCAGGCCGGTAAGTGTTAGTCAGACATGTTTTATTTTAAGGCATAGATATTTTTGGGGGGGACTAGAACACTGGTGATGAAGAAATGTGGATTTTCTTGGATGATGATAAACACATTAGAATAATTCTCTAAGTATTACATATTTGTATATAGGAGCATGTAGTACTACTGTTTTGTCTTACAAAATCCTAAATCAGGATTTGTTACTTTTAATCAGTGTTTCTACCTGTAAGTAAGTAGCTAGTTTCCAGATTTTGTGGCTGGCATTGCATAATATGCATTGGATTGGCTTCAGATGAGTGTTTTATTTTCGTAAGTTGGAGTTTTTGGATGTGACAGATATACCAAAATTCCATATGATTGGTTATGTCTAGAGAGTAGAGAAGGAAGAAAAAGAGGTTTTAAAGGAAAACTCTTTTTAAAACTATGTTCTGACTTTCTCAGGTGTCAATTTGAAAATATTTGAGTTTGATACGAACTGCATGGGGGTTGTTTGAAGATTTTTTTTTTTTCCTCTTGGCTGATGTATCAGGCTGGCTGAGCAGGGCCAGGCTGTGTGTTGTGTTCACCAACTGCAGCATTAGTGAGACTGAGGACTGCTGCAGTGCTCTGGGGTTTTCCTTTATCTGTAAGGAAACCAACAGCTCAGGTACAAGAGGTATCTGTAGGTGTAGGGTTCTCTACTATAGAAAATATTCTGTGAAATCATTTAGAATCACTAATTGCATAGGTTCTGTCTTCCTTGAACAGTTTAAGCTGTCTTCAAATATTTTTCAAGTGATGAAAAAAAATAATTTGATTGGGAGAGGCAATACTGTTGGCATCAAGTATTATTGCTGTTGATATGTGTGCGTGAATGCTGTTGCTCTCTGCTCTGGGGAAGGGTTGATTTCAGAATGATTTCAGAGTTAATATTGTAGGTCACTTACTCTCTTTCTAGGGCCTCTATGGCAGCGTGATTGTAGCAGGAGGAAACACTCTAATCCAGAGTTTCACAGACAGATTGAACAGAGAGCTGTCTCAGAAAACTCCACCGGTAAAACAACTCTTTAAATTGCTGCATTGAGGAACTTATCATTTTGCTTTTCTGCCATATAAATACATGAGCATGTTTCATAGCCTTGGCTCTGTTAGAAGTCTCTTCAGCTGCTGGGTTCCTGTGGGGAAAGAAATCTCTTCCTTTTCTAAAGGAAAGAAAGAAGTCTTGAAAAGTTCTTCTAGGAAATGAATTCCAGCAGTTGTATTATAACTGCTTCCTTCATGTTTGACTTATCCCTTCCTGCTTTCAGATTGTGATTTTAAGTTCTGCAGTTGTCCCTAAGCAACAGTCACTATTTCCCTTGATGGCCTCTGCTGAACTCCTGCTGACTAATTTGAGGCACATTCAGTCATTCTGCCCAAGGTCTTGTCACTTCCTCTCGGGAATTGTTCTTCCTGGACTCTACAGACAACTCAACTTACTCATAGATAAAACCTGGTCATTTAACATACTTGTATTTTTTTATCACTTAATGTGAAAGAAAGTATTAATACCTTGTTCTTGAGAGCACACAGAGCTTATGGTATTTCTTGAATATTCATATTCATGAAAAAATGTTCTACTTGTAGCAACTCTGAAATCATGAGTGTTATGAGAAACAGAAAGGTAGTTACTCACTGCTGCTTAGAATAGCTGGGGAGGAACCCGCTGGAATTCAAAGATTTTTACTGCTACGAGGCATTTTGAAAGCAAAAGGAATGAATGGGTCCAAAAAGGACTAGATGGATGAAGTTCAGCACTGTTAGACACTTTAGTCCTAGAGCATGTTTTAAGTAGCTGAGTGTTAGAGATGACAATTTACGTTGCATATTATATATATACTGTATTATTGCTCTCTACCTGCCCTATTTCTAGCCTTAAGCATTTCCTGCTGCTCCCTGTTGGGAGACAAGGTAGAAGCCACATGGGCTCTACTCGATTCTAAGCACAGGGCAGATGAGCATTATTACAAGTTTAATAAAATTGACATTTTTCACCTGCATGTTGGTATGTACACCCAGTTCCTTATGCTGTCTGTCTCCTGTCGCTAAAGGTCACCCACCTACAATTTCTCTGATTCTTCTTTTGTTTTACCTTCTCTTCCCTCCAGAGCATGCGCCTGAAGTTGATAGCCAACAACACAACGGTGGAGCGGAGGTTCAGCTCGTGGATCGGTGGCTCAATTTTGGCTTCTTTGGTGAGTAAGCAGTTCTGTCACCCCAAAATTGCCACGTGAGTATGTGGTGCAGAGTTTGTGCTACCACAGCAATCATAATCTTCTCTATCCTCGTGGTGAGGTGGAGAGAATCTATTTAAAAAAAGACAACATGAGCACTTTCATTCAAAAACAACTTGCCTCATTAAATAACTTGCCTCCTGGGGAGGAGTAACTCCCTGCACCAGTGCAGGTTGGGGGTGACCTGCTGGAGAGCAGCTCTGAGGAAAAAGACCTGGGAGTCCTGGTGGACAACAGGATGGCCATGAGCCAGCAATGGGCCCTTGTGGCCAAGAAGGCCAATGGCATCCTGGGAGGCATCAGGAAGAGTGTGAGCAGCAGGTGGAGGGAGGTCATCCTGCCCCTCTGCTCTGCCCTGGGGAGGTCCCATCTGGAGCACTGGGTCCAGTTCTGGGCTCCCCAGTTCAAGGACAGGGAACTGCTGGAGAGGGTGCAGCAGAGGGCTACAGAGATGAGGGGCCTGGAGCATCTCTCTGATGAAAAGCTGAGGGACTTGGGTCTTTTTAGTCTGGAGAAGACTGAGGGGGGACCTGATCAACACCTATAAATACTTACAGGGTGGGTGTCAGGAGGATGGGGCCAGTCTTTTTTCAGTGGTGCCCAGGGACAGGACAAGAGGTCATGGGCACAAGCTTGAACATAAGTTCCACCTAAACATGAGGAGGAACCTCTTTCCTGTGAGGGTGGCAGAGCCCTGGCAGAGGCTGCCCAGGGAGGTGGTGGAGTCTCCTTCTCTGGAGACATTCAAACCCACCTGGACACGTTCCTGTGGGACCTGCTCTGGGTGGCCCTGCTCTGGCAGGGGGTTGGACTGGGTGATCTCCAGAGGTCCCTTCCAACCCCATAGCATTCTGTGATTCTGTGATGTAAAGACTGGTTTGTTTTTTCCTCCTTTTAAAAGCTAATTGTGTTTCACTTAACCTTCATTTGTTTTCTGATTTATTTTTTTTAATCATGTGTTTTGCTGTTTTTGGTTTTTTTTTTTTTGTAGGGCACTTTCCAACAGATGTGGATTTCTAAACAAGAATATGAAGAAGGAGGGAAACAGTGTGTAGAAAGAAAATGTCCTTAGACCTCTGACTGCTGCCGGCTGCCCGCTCAGCGCTCCTTCTGTCTCATAGCTTTAGCAGACTCAGGAACGGGATGGACTCTTTTTTTGTAGAAAGTTTATATTGGATTTTTTGCATAATTCAAGTTCCATTTTAACAAACCTTAGAAATTTTTGAGAGACCTAATTGGTACTATCATAGAAAAAGGCTGTTTACATCCCTTGTAAAGCAATAATTCATGTAACAAGCATTTTATAATTTTGTATAAATGTCTATTTTTCTCTAGTATCTTTTTCCTGGGAACAGCTTTACAATTTAGCAAATAGCTAGAGGCATAACCTTACAAATGCCCCTGCAAATTTATTAAAAATCTCTTGTCTACTTTCGTATATTAGTCTTCCTTGCTGGTACTTTGGCCTTAAATCACTCTTATTTCTCTCTTAAAAAAAATAAAATTTGGTCTTTATATTTGAGCAACGTTGTGAGTACTTGGAGAGAAAGTTACTCTTTGTTTTATAAATGGAAAGTTTGTATTTAGTAATTACTGTGAAGTGACTGAGATGGGTGTAACTTTCACTCTCTGGTGAAAGTGTTACAGTCCATGGAGTGAATGTTCTATGAAGTGCTGGTTTGCTTATTTCTTGCTCTGGAGCAATTCCATTTCCATAAAGCATTTCAGTGCTTTCCACCTGATCTCTAAGAATGTATTTAATGCCTTTGTGATGTAGGTGAGAAGCAAAACGTGTTCGAGCCAGGGCAGTTGAGGTGAAGAACGGTCTCTCCAGGAGGAGGAGCATAGTCCTAGAAGAGCTCAGGATGTGGCTTGGCCTTTTCCAGGGAGCTGGAGCTGGAGGGGACAGTCACCACGTGTTTATTGTCCCTCAGCCAACTCATCCCAGGGTCAGTAAGTGCCCGCGTTTGGTGCGGGGAGCGTGCTCAGGGGCAGAGGGAGGAGGAGGAGAAGCTGTGGAGATGCAGCTCTGTGGTGCTGTTAAGCTTTGCTTTCCAACTGTGTCGTGTTCTCTACTGGGACACAACAAAGTTTTGCTCCCTAA
Organism: Calidris pugnax; assembly: GCF_001431845.1. Classification (NCBI taxonomy): domain Eukaryota; kingdom Metazoa; phylum Chordata; class Aves; order Charadriiformes; family Scolopacidae; genus Calidris; species Calidris pugnax. Next base: position 5,320,968 of record NW_015090811.1, read on the forward strand.
AAGCCATGGAAAACCAAATAGCATTTAACTGATTTAAAAAAAAAACCCAAGTTTGAACAATACTGCTGTATTTTTTGCATCCTAAGACCTTGTGGGTAAATAACGAGGCCTCTAGTTGAAAAGAGTTTCACGTTACCTCCAAATAAAATAATTTATCAAAACAGCCTGGTTGTGTCCTATCGTGAAAAGCATTCGTTTGCTCTTGAGACAAAGTTGCTTGCTCTATATTTTCCTAGATCTAGATTTTCAGTTCTAGTAGATTTCTACTGACAAACTGCTTTTCTCTCACAAAATGGCACCTGATCTCTAAGAATGTATTTAATGCCTTTGTGATGTAGGTGAGAAGCAAAACGTGTTCGAGCCAGGGCAGTTGAGGTGAAGAACGGTCTCTCCAGGAGGAGGAGCTTAGTCCTAGAAGAGCTCAGGATGTGGCTTGGCCTTTTCCAGGGAGCTGGAGCTGGAGGGGACAGTCACCACGTGTTTATTGTCCCTCAGCCAACTCATCCCAGGGTCAGTAAGTGCCTGCGTTTGGTGCGGGGAGCGTGCTCAGGGGCAGAGGGAGGAGGAGGAGAAGCTGTGGAGATGCAGCTCTGTGGTGCTGTTAAGCTTTGCTTTCCAACTGTGTCGTGTTCTCTACTGGGACACAACAAAGTTTTGCTCCCTAAAAGCCATGGAAAACCAAATAGCATTTAACTGATTTAAAAAAAAACCCCAAGTTTGAACAATACTGCTGTATTTTTTGCATCCTAAGACCTTGTGGGTAAATAACGAGGCCTCTAGTTGAAAAGAGTTTCACGTTACCTCCAAATAAAATAATTTATCAAAACAGCCTGGTTGTGTCCTATCGTGAAAAGCATTCGTTTGCTCTTGAGACAAAGTTGCTTGCTCTACATTTTCCTAGATCTAGATTTTCAGTTCTAGTAGATTTCTACTGACAAACTGCTTTTCTCTCACAAAATGAGGCAAACTGAAGTCAGCTACAAGAGGTGAGGTACTTCAGTTTGTGTTCATGCAGAGTGTGGAACCTCAACTGAACTGGTACCTTAGCTCTCCTCAGTAATGCTCTATAAAGTTACTGTGGCATCAGGGAAGTACTGAGTGTCCAGGCAGCTTGTAGGCAAACTGAAGTCAGCTACAAGAGGTGAGGTACTTCAGTTTGTGTTCATGCAGAGTGTGGAACCTCAACTGAACTCATACCTCAGCTCTCCTCAGTAATGCTCTATAAAGTTACTGTAACATCAGTGAAGTACTAAGAGTGTTCAGGCAGCTTGTAGCTCTAAGTGAAGACAGAAAGTAGGCTTTTTTGCTTTTTCTTTTGGTTGGGACTATGCATTTAAAGCTTTCCTTCTGTGTCATGTGCTTAGGTTTCATTATGGCTCATCAACTGGCATCAGGGAAGTACTGAGTGTCCAGGCAGCTTGTAGATCTAAGTGAAGACAAAGTAGGCTTTTTTTGCTTTTTCTTTTGTTTGGGACTATGCATTTTAAGCTTTCTTTCTGTGTCGTGTGCTTAGGTTTCATTATGGCTCATCAACTTTTATCTTCTGTGTATCTTAAAAGAACTGCAGTCGGGTGGCAGTAGCTGTGAGTGTTGCAGCACCATAGGGAGAGCGAAAGACTTTCTGGGGTTTTCTCACCACTGCAAAGAGTTTGTGTAAGAAGTGGGTATTTTGTGTGCTGCAGAGGAGTAACTGAAGGTCAAGATGATGGAGATAAGTGCATCTATCTCCTACAGTTTTGGTTCCCTTGGAGTTTCCAGTGGTTTATCAGATTATATTGTAGCACTGAAAGATCAGTAACTTTATTCTAAGTTTCTACACAACCTCATCTGAAGGTTAAAAGCTTTCCAGCACTGAGAGCCCAGTGACTTTATTCTAACACAACCTCATCTGAAGGTTAAAAGCTTTCAGGAAGTAGGTGGTGACCATCAACTGACCACAGTAGCAGCACTTTTCTACTTCAATTTCAAATTGTTTCTAGTTTACTTTGCACACTGCAAAAAAGCATGGCACAAAATTTGAATTTTATATCTAGAAATGCAGGTATAAAGACTGCATTGTTGAAAGGTTCCACACTAAATATTTCACCACTTTTTAACAAACAGACTTAAAGCAGGGAAGAAGTTCCTTGTGGGAAAATACACCCTTTGGTTTCTTATGCTTTTATGCACAAAGCACACGTAACTTGGGTGATCATCGGGCTCTCATTTTTCTGTCTGGTTTTAATGCATATTTGTTAACCAGATCAATATTATCCCTACACTTAACTCTTTCATTTGGCACTTACTCGCTGCTTGTCACTGTTAATGATGTACATCTCATGTTTATAACAGCTGGTTAATACACCATTTTTCAAATGTTTCTAGGAACAACCGTTAGGATTAATTTGAGTTAATGCACCAAAACTGCTTTTGTAATTCCAGACCATAAATTTAATTTAGGTCAAATGCAGGATTAAAAAAAAAAGAAACAAAAGATGGAGACTGAGGAACACTCAGTTGTTTGCTGCTTTCAGAATCTGTTTTGTGTTCTGGTCACAAAGGTATTTCCAGCACGTTACTGGCTCTGAGATTTCACAGCGAGGTGAGGGAACTTCCTTTCCAAGACCTTCTGCCTTGTCTTCTCCAGGTTTTGCCTCCTTGCCCTTCTACGTAAAGATTTTTCAAGCCTGAGCCTGAAATAAAGAAGTCGGTGTGGTTAATTTCTGGGGAGCTTGTAACAGCCTGAATGAGCTCCCCCCACCCCAGTCAAATAGAGGCTCCCAATAATTAAGAACTTCTGTATTTTCAATATGCAAAAATAATTTTTTTTTTTTTCTGCTGCTTTTGAGCTCTACAGAAATTCAGCCTCTGGAAGGATTTCAGGCTGACCCTAAAGCTATTTTTACAGTGCACCTTCACAGATAACTAAGATGGGCAGAGCAAAAAAAGAAAGAGAGCAAGGTGTAACTAAAAAGCCTTGTTTTCAGCCTATTAGCTGCAAATACAAGATTACTACTATTTTTACCCTGCAAAGGAATAAGGAAGACTGAGGAACAAATTAGAAGGTAACTGTCAATGTCAAAAAACACTTTTTTTTTACCTGATGAAGCGATTCACGTGAGGTAAGTAATAGAATTTCCTCTTTTTGTATTTTTTATTCAAGTACCATGGTATTGGCCATTCCTTGTAACTGTACCTGTTAAAGAAAGAGAAAAGGGATTATAGAACATGTATTTTTGTCTTCATTCTTGGATTCTACCAGTTAAACCTGGTTACAGCAGGGTGATAAAGTGGTCTGATGGGTAGATTACAGAATTTGGATATTTACTTTCAGCTCTGGCTTGGTTTGTAACTACACCTCATCGCTGCAGGTAGACCTGTAGAAACTGGGCTTGCTTTAAGAACTGTTTGAAGGGAAGGCCCAGTATAGATAAAGATTCTTTAAAGTTATATTTTTAAAGTTACTCCTTTGTAAGAAAACTTTCAAAAGCTTATTTGAACAAACTGTGTAAAGAGAGCTTCTTTGGGGACAGGGTTTCCATGCAGAAGGAGGTGTGAGGAAGCCTTACCCAAAGGCTTGTATCAAGTGGTTGGTGCATTTAGTACCCTGCTGATTTTTATTTAATGGGTAAACAAAAGGATAACAACTGAAAAATCACCATCGTAATAGTGTGGTAACCTGTTGTCTGTACTGTTCCTGCAGAGCTGAATGCTGTAATTAGTGCTTCAGATACCAGTAGGATGAGGATAAAATAGGTTAATGAAATAGCAGGTCCTGCCAGAGCCTTCAGCATCATCGCCTGAAATTACAGACTGCTGAAAGTATCCAGACAATAAATCATTCTAAAGGTAGAAGTTTCTAAGTTAAATAAGACTACGTAGGAAATTCCAAGGGCTGTTTAGGTGGTCTCAGGCAGTGATTTGGGTGGTTGTCCCCCAGTTTGTGGGTTTTGCATTATAACTAGGGAAACTGGGATAGTTCAACTGGAACAGCAGTCCCTGGTTTGTTCATGTGTTACAGAACAGCTACAGTAACTGACATCCCCCTCCTGCAGAAACCATATTAGTTGCATGGAACTGATTTTGTTATAATTACTGGTTGAGTTTGCCACTGAATTATTTAGCAACAATTATAACCACATTGAAAAAAAAAACAAAACAAAACACAAAACTAAACAAAAAAAACCTCAAGAACCTTAATGCTGACTAGAAAACATGTTTCTTTTTATACATCCTTTCTTGATTAGATAAGGGTTTTCTGATAAAAAGAGATACCACATGAAGAATTCACATGTATGAAACAAAAAGCTCCCTTTTTCCCTACCAGTAGGTGCGTCCCAAGAAGTCGTGTCTCCACTCCCCAGGTACTGGTTTCTCGTGGCCCGTTTGCAAAAGCCTCAAAGCAATTTCTCTTTCTCTGACAACCAAGTCTATATTTTTCATAGATTTTGTTACCTGGAAATAGGAAATAGTTTTAGGATGGGCCAAAAAAAAACCCAATGCTGACAGTTTAAGTGATATCTAAAGTCTGGTCACAGCCTCAGCGATGCCCGTTGCCCACACAGGAGGCACCTTGACCTAAGTTTGACACTTGAGGTGATGGTTTTTAGTAACACACATTACATGTGGCAACATATTAAATGCTCTGGGAAGCTGCTAGAGCTAATTTTAATATGCAGATTGTTGCATTTTGTCTCCATTTACTAGTCCTTGATTCTACTTTTCTTGTGCTTTAGCCAGAACCGAACAAGCGGTTAGTGAGAATGGACTTTTTGAAGCACTGGGACCACCCGCTTCAGTTCCCTCCCAAAACCAGTTCCTCTGGGATTCGTAGTTGCTGAGTATGGAAGTGTGGGTGGGACTAAGAAAATGCTGTTCAGAAACAGTGAAAAAGTGAAAATAAATAAAAAAAAAATAATAAAAAAATCCGCATCTGACACAATGCAGAGATCGTAATATCGCTGCAGATGTGATGGCAAGTAACAGTTCAATGATTAATGATACAAAGAAATTGAGGGGAGCACTGTAAAGGTCAGACTCTTCCCAAATTCACTGGATAAATAGGGGCTATTTTAACAAAACTTTATATAGATATAGAATACATTTTTATATAAAATAAATCCCAGCTGGATTATTTAGCTGGCCAGTGAAGGTGTAAATTTCCATCTGTGAGACATAAGCACAGAGATGGCAGCTGATTTATAAGTAAATGAAGTTTTCAATGATACTGAAGAAATAATTTAATGAATGAGTGGCAGAATCACAACAATGCAAAAGAAATAGGGGACAACAAAAACAAGGGCAGCAGCAAACTAAAAGACACAAGTTTGGAGAAGATGGTGTCAGGCAAGAAGCTGGTAACAGTTAAAAGATTTAAAAAAAAGTTTGTGAGGAAGTCTCTAGAAATCCTCTAGTGCAGTGCCAGAGCATGAAAATTGCAAAATTTCTTAGTATTATAAAATTAATATTAAAATTTCTTAGTATTATATAGCAGGTGGAGAGGCCTTTCCCACCGCATTGCTTGAGCACTGTGTTTGTGCTTATACTAAAACCAGGCAATTAATTTTAAAAATGGTCTTTAACGAGTTTACAAACACTTCACCTTTCACTCAGCAGTTTCACCTGGAGTTATATTTTTTGCTAATACAAAACATTTACCTTTTCTAATCGTTCTGGGCTGGGCATAGGCTTGAGCTGGCGTTTTGATTCTTGCTCTAAAGTTAGCAGCATGTTTTTTTCCTTCAGTAGGACATACCTAGATCAGAAAGCACAGGACTTCAGAAATAACTTCTAGACTTGTGGGCAATTATTCACTCGCTCCCCTGCTGGATAGAGAGAGCACAGTTGTCCAACCTATATAATTCCATATCCCATACCCGTCAGCTTCATATAAAACAGCAAAAATACTGAAAATACAGGAGAAAAGCCAGCAGAGGGAAGCTGCTGTTTCCTGGCTGTTAAGTTTCTTAGCCACGTTTTAATAAAGTGGGCAGAGCTGCTTGGAAAGAAACTACTTCACTAAAACTTACTTACCAAAGTTTGTGTAAGTCTTCACTGCTCTTGCCCCTTAGCTGCTTTATGTTCCATGCATCCCCTGTAAGAAAAACAACAAGAAATATAAATTTAATAGGACAAAGTTCTCTTATTCTGAAAAAAAACCAAAACATGAGCAGGCTCAGCTGACTCAACAGAACAAGGATCACTTAAAAAAAAATACTACCTCTTGAAAAAACTCTCCTTGTAGATATTCAGCTTTGCTTTAAATATATGAATAGATTCAAAAGGCAAATACATACAGTGTTAAAGGCTGAGCACAAAGAAAGCTGTAAGATGAATCTTTACGTTGCAATATTACCACAGAATCTTAATGGTTGGAAAGGACCTTGACATACAGTGTTTGTTAAAGGCTGAGCACAGAGAAAGCTTTAAGATGAGTTTTTACGTTGTGATATTACCAAAGAATCTTAATGGTTGGAAAGGACCTCTGAGATCATTGTGTCCAACCAAATATCCTCCCCTGGTACCGTGTATTTCATCTCTTCTGTGGAACACTCTCACTTAAGAGCAAGGCAGAGGGCTTACAGCAAAATATTTTGCTGCATAATAGCTATTTGCTTTCCTAAGTCACAGAAAAAAAATAAAATTTACAGATGTAAAAAGCACAAGTACATGTATGTAAGTATAAAAGTATTATGTAGCTATTTTCCTAAGTCACAGAAAAAAATAAAATTTACAGACATAAAAAGCACAAGTACGTGTATGTAAGTATAAAAGTATTATGTAGCTATGAATAGTTTCTCTAGTGGAAAAGACTAGGTTGGGTTTCAGCTCAGAAATCACTGTCAGAAATGCTAAACAGAACTCACCTGACTTCACTGTTTTTTCTCCCCAGTTTCTCGGATCATCAAAAAACTCCTCCAGGCCTTTCCGAGGCAGAGTAGTGTGCACAGACCTCAGCTGGCGGAGGGGCTCAGCCTTCTCTGGGTTCTTGGGGAGTAGGTTCTGGGTCAATCTGCATAAAAAATTAAGGGGACATTAGATATGAAACATTAGATAGATAGATATGAGAAGAAAAGAAACGTTTGGTTAAAGGAGGGAGTTTCCTTTGTTCCTAAAGGCAGCTGAAGGCCCCACAGACCGGCGAATACCACGGTCTAGGGGGCGAAGATGTGAGCTCAGCTCTTCATAAAATGTCACTTAATAAAACGTGTCACAGCGTTGCTTCCTCCTCTACCCTCTGTTTATCGTTTCTCCACAATCAGGGATAAATAACCATTTGAAAATTAAAAGAAAGAGTAAGTTTGAGCTACGCTGTGCATAAATCTCCTCCTGCACTGGCTTTAACTAAACGGCAAAAGCTATAGACGCGGAATAAACACCAAAACCCTCACGCCGCACATGAGGACCGCAGAGGGCACCCCCTCACGCCGCCTTTCCGCGCCTCTCCGCGCCCCCTCAGGGCACAACCCGCCCCGCGGCCCTGCCCGCTGGGCCACACACCCGGCCGACGCGGGGGCAAGGCCTCTACGGGCGGCTTTCCTCCCCTAGGGAACCCGCTACGGCCCGGTTTACCGAGCCCCGGCCTCTCCCGCCCCGGTGCTCACCCGGGGAGCCCGCCCGCCGCCGAGCCCAGCCGCAGGGCGCCCGTGAGGCGCCGGCACAGGGCGGCCATCCCCACGGCGGCCGCCATTGCCGCCGGCCGCCCTACCCACAATGCCCTGCACCGGAAGGAGGGTCTGCCCTTCTCTAAGATGGCGGCCGCTTAGCTTCACCTTGGGGCGTAGAGAGGGCGCCGCCGGCCCCGCCTCCCTACCCCCCGCCAGTTCCAGCCATGGCGGCCATGAGCCTGCTGCTGCGGGCAGCGGCGGCCTGGGGAGCGCGGCGGGCGGCCAGCGGCGCGGCGGGCGGCGTTCGTCTCCCCTGGCTCGCTGGGGCCGCCCGCCTCCCCGGCACCGTCGGTAGGACCTCGGTGGCGGCGGCGGGAGTGAGGGGGGAGCGGGTGTGCTAGGGGAGAGGTGACCTTGGGGAGCGGAGGAGCGGGCGGCGGCTGAGGAGGACCCCGCCGAGGAGAGGGGGGTCCCCGGTTGAGGAGAGGAGGGGACGCTGGCTGAGGAGAACGATCCTCCTGAGGAGAGGGGGGACCCCGGCTGAGGAGAAGGACCTCCCTGAGGAGAGGGGGAGTCCCGGCTGAGGAGAAGGACCTCGGCCGAGGAGAGGAGGGGTCTCCGGCTGAGGAGAGAGGGGCATCCCTGGCTGAGTAGGAGAATCTCCGGCTGAGGGGATGGGGGTCCCCGACCGAGAAGGACCCTGGCTGAGGAGAGGGGGGGTCCCCGGCTGAGGAGAAGGACCACACTGAGGAGCAGGAGCCCCCTGAGGAGAAGGGGGATCCCGGCTGAGGGGTGCTCGCCTCAGGGGGTGCAATGGGTGTCTCCCATTTCTCTGAGAAACTGTCAGTTCTTGGGCAGAAGGTGGATGGAATTGGTGGGAGGCCGAGCTTCCCACCGTGCTAACCTGCAAATTGACTCGGATAACGACGTTCTGTCACTTATTTGTGGGGACTTGCAGGTAGAAATAGATCTTGTGCCCACAGTTAGAAGAAAAATAGGTTTGTTTTAGCAAAGTGGGAAATTAGTTCTGTCGGGCTTTTAGGAACATTGATTTCCTCTGGAAGACCAGCTCGTAACTCCTCAGCCGCTGTTCTGTGTTGCTTTTTGCTTTTCCCCACGTGTGTTGTTGACCTTATCCTGGCACAATCACCAAAGGGAGAAAAAAAACCCCACCATAATGCTTTGGTTCCATTTGGTCAATTTCCAGCTCCTGTACGACACAGCAGCGGCCATGGGAAGAAAATGTTTATTATCAAGGCCACGAGTTTTTATGATACTCGATTTCTCAACTTGTTGGTGAGTTAAGACCAAATTTATTACATTCAATATAACGCATCCCTTACAAATGGTGTAAGAGTGTTTTAAGTACAATTTTGTCTGTTGTTTACGTGACAGCACCTAAAACATGGTTGGTACTGTTCACATAAACGAGAATTTCCACCCCCCTCCTAAAGAATTTTTTTGTCCTACGTTGTAAGTTCAGGGGCAGATGAAGTAAAAAGATCCACGATTGGTGAAGCAGCAGAGACTGTGATGGGTGCTTAAATTAACGCTGCAGTAGCGTTCTTAAATGATATATCTGGGGTCATATATGCGTAACCTACAAACACTTTCCACTCCACCCTCGTTTTTCAGACGTATTGTGTTACTCTTCTGCTGGGTTTTTCCCCTCAGTTATTTAAACCGCTAAGACCAGAGATTAGACTGGGGAAGCCCGACCTGCGCTTGACCTCTAAAAAGCCACGTTTCAGATAAAGACTTGCCTGTATTATTTTTTTGCTTTTTATCCCCTCTACAGAGATTCTATATATTTCTGACGGGAATACCAGTGGCGCTGTTCATAACGTACGTCAACGTCTTCATCGGTGAGTGCTCTCTCGTGACTAAGCTAAGTACAAAGTCAAAAATTTATTAAACGGAAACTAAGGGGGCTGGGTGAAAAAAGAGACATCTTTTAAGGCTCGCTCTTCAGAAGACCATGAAATAAGCCTAACCATTGTGATAACACTGTATAAGTACATAGAAGATCTTCCCAGTATTTTCATTTTTCTGTAGTTGTTGCTTTTTTCTTCAAAAAAAGCTTTCCACACTTTTAAAAATATGTAAAAATCCCATCTTTTGAGAGTCTTTGCAACACCTGTGAGCTTTGGCCAAAAAGCCAAAATTCTGCTTGGCAATATGTGTTTTAAATCTACTACTGCAATAATACGGAATTAATTTAATAGAGAAATTATTGGCCAAAATCCCAAAATTCTGCTTAACAATGTGTTTTAAATCTACTACTGTAATAATACGGAATTAATTTAATAGAGAAATTAGGAAACATCCATGCTTTCAGCTTATATCCTTTACAGGGCATTTCTGTGGACTTGATTTTATTTATTTCTTCTGCGTAGCTGCTAATTTCACCCTTTTGTTGTGTGGCTTAAAGCCTATGGATTAGATACACGCAGTATTGAGGGAAACGTCTGGAAAAATCACAAGTCCGATTTTTCTGAATAGAGCTGAGATTGAGGGCTGAAGTACTCTCCACATAAAATAATGATCTTTTCCTGATGTGAAAGACAGAATAGAAGCTACTTAAAAAAATAATACTTGAATGACATGTTCCTCCCTTCTTTTCCTTGTCAGGTGAAGCTGAACTTGCGGAGATTCCTGAAGGCTATGTTCCAGAGTACTGGGAATACTACAAGGTGAGTGAAATGCGTAAAAGGGTGGCATGTTGTGGACAGCTTTCCTCTTCACAGAATCACAGCATGCTGTGGGGACCTCTGGAGATCATCTAGTCCCGCGTAAAAGGGTGGCATGTTATGGATGGCCTTCCTCTTCACAGCATCACAGAGTGCTGTGGGGTTGGAAGGGACCTCTGGAGATCATCTAGTCCAACCCCCCCTACCAGAGCAGGTCCACCCAGAGCAGGTCCCACAGGAATGTGTCCAGGTGGGGTTCGAAACTCCACCACCTCCCTGGGCAGCCTCTTCCAGGGCTCTGCCACCCTCACAGGAAAGAAGTTCCTCCTCATGTTTAGATGGAAAGACTGGCCCCATCGTTTGTGCCCGTGACCTCTTGTCCCTGGGCACCACTGAAAAAAGACTGGCCCCATCCTCATGATGTCCACCCTTTAAGTGTTCACAGGTGTTGATCAGATCCTCCCTCAGTCTTGTTCACAGGTGTTGATCAGATTCCCCCTTAGTCTTCTCCAGACTAAAAAGACCCAAGTCCCTCAGCCTTTCCTCATCAGAGAGATGTTCTAGGCTGCTCATCATCTTGATAGCCTTCTGCTGTCCCCTTTCCAGCAATTCCCTGCCCATCTTGAACTGGGGAGCCCAGAACTGGACACTCTTGATGGTATTTTGGGGAGTAAAATGTGAGGAGTACACTAGTGAGGATGGCCACATCCCTGCCAGTGGGTGTCAGTGCAGTAGAACTGGGAACATGAAATATCATTTAGTTACAATGACCTTTCTACTTGGAAATTGGGTGAATAATCTCTGCTTTTGCATTTTCCAGCACCCTATAAGTCGCTGGATAGCTCGTTACTTCCTTGACCCCCCTGAAAAGCACTATGAGAAACAGATGGCTTTGCTTGACATCGAAGCGAGGAAAACTGAGCTGAGGTACGTTACATTGTTGAGGGTTTTAAAATCCAGATACGGACTGTAGCTGAGAGGGACGGTCTGGTAAAACAACAAACAGCATCTCTTCAAAAGGGTTCATATCCAGAAAGGTGTCTTTAGCTCTGTCTTCCTGAACCAGGAAACGGACAGCTTTTGGCCTCTGCTAAGCATCTCTTCTAAAGGGTTCATATCCAGAAAGCTCTGTCTTCCTGACTCAGGAAACGGACAGCTTTTGGCCTCTGCTAATGCTCATGGCTTAATTGAGTAGCTAAATGAGAGATGACAGGACTCGTGTTCCTTGCTGCTGTTGGAGACGTTGTGGGCAGGAACCACACTGTTGTACTGAGTTCATTGTGCACTCAGAGGAAACTGTGGTGGTAGAAGACAGTCCGAGTTCCACGAACTGCTGCTGATGGGACCACAACAGCAGAGCTCCTTCTGCCATCACGTTTACTTCTGATTTTTTTGCTCCTATATTTTTTTTTTAGTTGAAAGCTATATCAAAATAGTCTAGCCCCTTACTAAGTGAGACCCTGTGACAGAACTCCTGCAAGTATTTTTATTACTCTCTTGTGAGACAACTTGAAAAAAATTGAAAGAGAGAGATGCAACAGCTCATGCTTTAGCCAAAATCTTCCTATTTTGGTATTGCCCGTGGTTCAGTAGTATTTATAAAGCGTAGATGCTAAACTCCGGGCTGCTGTCAGTAATGCCCTGATGTTAAACATTGATATATGTATGATCAAAGCTAATAAACCTGCACTGACTGTGTCTGTTGCTTTTGTTTTTTCCAGGCTGACGGAGCTGGAGGCGCGCAGGCTGATGAGGCACAGGGGGGATGGACCTTGGTATCATTACGAAACACCTGACAAAAACCTTGTTGACAATTCTATGAAATCCACACCTGACAATTAAACAGTTTTGTGGGGGTATGCATGGTCTTAAGCGCATACCAACAAATTGTGCCTGAGCTATAGAATATGTACATCCTGCTGTTTTACTGACTGCAGTGAATAAAAATAAACAACATTTGCGTTGATTGCAATAATTTGAAAGAAGCCGTGTGGCAGTTCATCTCAGCTGTTCAAGTTGTTAATCAGAAAAAATGCCTTACCTCAGGTGCCAACAATTACTCTTCCCCAGAACATCAATGTAGAATGGACTTTGTGACCTGACAGATGTGAAACAATTTGGTAATATTAGTCTTCATCACATGATTTCTAGTATTTAACGTTTTAAATGAAAAGTACAGGAAACTGCAAGGCTTTGTTCTTTCACAGTGCCTTGTGGAAAATGAACAAAGAAAGAAAAATATCTTCAGATCTTTGGGTTATTAGGATTATATCTACAGCTTTAGACAAATTCTTTTCCTGTTTTTTCCCAGCTTGCATGGTGTTCGATGTCTCTTCTCATTTTCTCTGCATTATCTCCAAAGTTTCTCTCTTTAGATAGGTCTCTTCATCCCCGATAGTGTCCAGCCCTGCTGCTTGTCCTTTATTAGTTTTGTCACCAGTTTGTAGCTTTTTTCCTCTTGTATATGCATCATTTATGCTTGTCTGCTCTTTTGTTTTACCCAGTCTCACCTCCTATACAGTCTGTGTCTGGAAAAGACTTTAAAGACTATTTAAAAAAACCCCAAACAAAAAAAAACCCACAACAACAACCCAACACCCAAAGATGACTGAGAGAATTCTGTGCATCTTTCAGGACTGGGCACTTATCTGTGTAAATCACCCCAAAGGTGGTCTTTCTAGAATGTCTTTCTATGTTACTCTGGTTATTTTTTTGTTTGGTTGGTTTGTGGGGTTTTTTTAATGGTTTGGTTTTACATGAAGTTTAAAAGCATAACAAGGAAGAACCTAAGTGGACAAATATTCAACTTAGTGTTTTCCTAGTAGCTGCTCTGTATCTAACATTTTTTAGCAATATATTCAAGTTATTGATACTGTTTTTAGCTTTTTACTTCCTGGAACAGTCTTAGTAAGATGAACAAGGGAAAAATAGGAAATGGAAGGTTGTTATGGAAGGAGCAGTAATTGTCTGGAGAGCAAGGATGAAGGCAGGGAGAATGGGAGAGGCTGCTCGTTAATGAGTTTTATGGATCATCTTATCAATGCTGGGTGAACAGATACCATCTTCTACACAGCTTTTAGTACATAAAAATATAAGTCTTGACAGCAAAATCTCAAAGTCTTCAAACTTTATACTCCCAATGCATTTAGCGTAAAGAGCCCACATAAGCAATTTTGGAGATGAGAAGGGTAAACCTTTCTGGTAACACTGAGGCTAACTCAAAGGCTTCTTTTCAAGGATGAACTGGAATTAAAAAAGCAAACAAGAAGAGTTTATATGGAAGTGAAAATGTGCCATGCAACTGCTATTCACCAAGGAAAAATGAAGAAATAAATAAGACAAGCTGCATCTGAGGACATCCACACACATACCTACATTTTCAGAACTGTACAGCTGTTTCTACACCCCTTCTGACAATGACCTTGATCTGGCAGACCTGCCACTAGAGGGATGTGCTTCCTCAGGTTCTACCGGCCGCGGTGCCTCCCTGGATTTAATGCCTCAAGAGGGCAATGGGAAGTGCCTCTCACAGTTTGTGACCCTAAACTACCCGTCCGTATTCAAAATTCCCACTTTTTTAAGGAAATAAGGCCAAGTTCTTTAGTAACTCCTGATCACCTTGTGGCTTCAAACTTAAAACGCATAGATTTTCTTTCTGTACGTTAAGCACAGGCTATTGTAAACAAAGACCGCCTTGTTTGCTGTTTCTTAGCACTGCCAAATATTAGGAAGACTCTGATTTTGTATCAGTGCTTTGACTTGTCCTTTTTGCTTGAGTCAATCTTTCAGGTTAGACTGTTTGAATGTCCTTATTATGGCTCTTATTGTCCATAAAAGCCGACTTAATTGTAACAGAAGCCATTAAAAAAGCATGAAGTTTTCTCAGGTAGAATAAATCTGTCTGGTGGGCCTGTATTATTTTGTGGTTTTTATCCAGCATCCAACCGTTCTTGAGTTCTAAGGCCATTCTGTTACAAGGCCACTCCACTGACACCATATTCTGCCCTCTCTATTTCACATTGTTCCCAACACTTGATTTTTTTTTTTTTTTGCTAGAAAAATTGCTGGGAACAAACTACACTGGGCTGCTTGCTCTCACAGCCTGCTTCTTCACAGCTGGATGCAACATCATACGAGATATTTCAGTGCTGTCGGGGGATTTTTTCTTACTTTATTTTTTCAATTCTGTTGGGATTCTAGTAGAACCCAACTTTCAAAACTTTAATTTTTGAGGTAAAAGGCAGTTCTAGCAAAGGTCCCCTCACCTGCTTGGAAGTGATCGATATAGTCCTTGGATATAACATGGACTATGGGTGGAAGGCTGTTCATCCCCAGTTTACATCTTCATTTTAAATGGACCAAGTCCCTCCTTGAGCCCTGCTGCTGCTGTCAGGCGTGTGTGACAGTCATGAGATATTGCTGGAAAAAAATATAAGAATCATAGAATCATTCAGGTTGGAAGAGACCCTTGGGATCATCGAGTCCAACCATCTCCCCTACTCTACAAAGTCCTCCCCTACACCATATCCCTCAGTACCCCATCTAAACGTCCCTTAAACACCTCCAGGGATGGGGACTCAACCACCTCCCTGGGCAGCCTGTTCCAGTGCCCGACCACTCTTTCTGTGAAAAATTCCTTCCTAATGTTCAATCTAAACCCACCCTGTTGGAGCTTGAAGCCGTTCCCTCTCGTTCTATTGTTAATTACCTGTGAGAAGAGCCCAGCACCAACCTCTCTACAGTGTCCTTTCAAGTAGTTGTAGAGAGTGATGAGGTCTCCCCTCAGCCTCCTCTTCCTCATACTAAACAGTCCCAGCTCCTTCATATGATTTGTCTTCCAGGCCCTTCACTAGTTTCGTTGTCCTAATTATTATCCTAATAAATTTCGTTGCCCTAATAAATATTATCTCAGTATTTTTTTTCCAACAAAGTTACTTCAGTCTATTCCTCCTTCACCCAACAGTATTCCTGTGAAGTGAAAAGCACAGGGAAGCCCAGCAAACGCCAAAAAAAGAAAAAAAAAGGCGCTCATTTTAAGCGAAGGCACCGTCCCTCGAGCCGGGAAACGCGGGTTTGGCCACCGGCACCGCCGCAGCCCCACGGGTCACCTCAGCCCGGCCAGTCCCGCTCCTTCTCCCGCTGCCCCGGCCCGGTTACAGACCGCTCGGGACGGTGACGGTCTCCCTCAGCCCGGCGGGGTTGTCCCCTCACGGTGGCGGCCGCCTCAGGGCCACCTCAGGGCCGCCCGCGGCTCGCGCCCGCGGCGGGAATCACCTCAGGCCAGCCGCCCCGCCCGCCCCCCCCGCCGCCCGCGGGCG
>NW_015090811.1:5336875-5365974 GCF_001431845.1 Calidris pugnax
CACCTCAGGGCCGCCCGCGCCTCGCGCCCGCGGCGGGAATCCCCTCAGGCCAGCCGCCCCGCCGGCACCTCCGGCCGCCGGAGGCCGCCCTGCCCCTCCCTGACCGGGACCCCCGAGTGTCGCCGCCGCAGCTGGTGCCGCTCCCGCTGCCATTGGATTAAAAATAGCATCTTCCCTCCTCCTCCTCCTCCTCCCCTCCCCCGGGCCCGGCTCCCGCCGCCGCCACCACCGCCGCGCCCTGCCCCGGGCCCGGCTGCCCCTCCGCCTCCATTGCCCTCGCCTTTGCCCGCTCGCCGTCGGCCGGAGGGAGGGAGGATGCAGCGAGCCGCGCTCTTCGGCGGCAGCGGCGGCGGCGATGCGCAGATGGCCGCCGGGGACCTGGGCGAGCTGCTGGTCCCCTACATGCCCACGATCCGGGTGCCCAAGTCAGGGGACCGGGTCTACAAGACGGAGTGCGCCTTCTCCTACGACTCGCCCGTGAGTGCAGCGCAGCCGCCGCCGCCGCCGGCTGCCTCCGCTCCCCCCTTCTCCCCGCCGCCCACCTGCCCTCCCTCAGCCGGCTTACCCTGCGGCAAACCCGCCCCTCCTGCCGCCCCTTCCTTCCTTCCCTCCCTCCTCGCCTCAGCCTTCCCAAACCTTCCCCCGGTCCCTTCCCGGGCCACCCCGCTCGCCTCCACCTGCCCCGGGTCTCCCCTCACCCTCCTCCTCACGCCCGCGGCTCCTCACGGCCAAAACAGCTGCCGGCTCCTCCGCAGCAGCGTCGGCGGGCTTTCTACGCTTGTTTGTTTATTTATTTATCAATTTTCCTCCTTCCGGTGGTCTGAAGCGGTTGCTCAGACGCGGGGGTTTTGCGTTTTGGAAGGGGGGGGGAAGCTTTCCGGCCTGCTGGGGCCCGGGGCTGCCCGCTCCCCCCGGGGCTCCCTCGGGCTGAGGGCAAGGCAGCCCCCGGCCTTCTCCTTGGAGGTTTTTAGCGACCAGGTGCCAGTCGTTTAGCTTCTCCCTGCTGCCTCGGAGCTGGCTCTCCTCTTTTTAAAACCTGCAGCGAAAGCATCGGGGTTGCTTCAGGTAGAGGCTGGACCTGAAAAGCTGTGTTGAAACTCCTCCTGAAACACTTTCTCTTCCAGGGTGTCAGTTGCGTCGCTAGATTTCAACAAACTCATGGGTATTTCCCCACCAGCTGGTCGGGTTTGCTGTTAAAGGAGTGTCTGATGTGCAGTAAACTTTCCGTGGTGTGATACCTGTTTTGCAGAACATCCCCAAGCTCCACAGACTGCATGTGGCAGATTTTTACTCATTTTTTAACTTTGCTGATAATATTTTAAGCCTTCACAGGCAGTAACAGTTCAATGCTACGTAAGAAACAGGTGCTAAGAAATGACACTTTTTAAACGGAGCTGAAATGTCATTAAAAGTTGCTTCTCCACATGAAGCTGAAGTTCCCCAGAGGTGACTGAGCACTATATATTGTCGTTAAAGACGATAGCAGCAATCAAAAGGAAAGCTCAGGGTTTACATTACAGAATATTAAATGCGAGATACATTTCAGACAGATTTCTTTGAATCCTTTGTCGTCCCCCAACTCTTTTCTGATTCCTTTTAATGCAGAAAATCAAAATTGGTTTCAAAGGTGACTCAGCTGTCTGGTGTTCGTCATGTCTTGTTGAAGAGAGGTTATTTTTACCCCCACTCTCCAGATCTCAAGTGTCACCCAGCAGCCCTGACTGTATCGGGAGGCGGTCTGATTAAAACTGCCTAATCAGATGCTACTGCAGAGGCGCTAATTGCATTATGTACTTAATAAGGGGTTTGGGGGGAAATCAACGTACCACAATCTACCCTTCAAATTTCTACTCAGGTGAACACGTGGTTGATGGTTTTAGTTAAACTTTCAGGCTTCTTCGACATTTTGGTTTATAAAAAGTTTCTGTGAACCAGTGGGAAGGGATATTAAATACTACTACAAATTAAAAACAAGCAATCACCACCCCCACCAACAATCCTCAAGTAAACCCAGTGAAAGCTGTATTTAATGAAACAGTTTGAACAAAACATAAAGCACTTGAGCATAACTGAACAGAAACTATGTATAAAAGTAGCAAAGAAGTTGGAATCACCACATGTTGGGGGGTTTTCTCCAAAAATGTTTCATCCTTTTGACTTTATTGGGAAGAGATTTCAGACTTTGGAAAATGTTGCCCTCCATTGTTAAAGCTTTTATTTTTAAATTGAATTATAGGCATTCACTGGGTGAAAGGTTTGAGTGAACCTGTGCAGTACCAGTAAAAATAAAACTAGTCTCAGTTTCTGTTGTTTTCTGTGGCTTTTCAGCCCACACTGCTCCTCAGCTCAGCTGGGCAAAAGACTTGCCTCAGATTTTATTTTTTTATTCCCAGATAATCTAGCAGATACTTGGGTACTGTTTCTAGGGTGACAGTTCTAAAGGGCAAATGTTTGCTTTCTTGGGTAAAACACTGTCATTTACAAACTGAAATTAGCGAAGTTGTGTTTTACAGTCTTCCATTCAGAAGGAAAGTGACAAGGTAGAGGCAGGTTGTTGTCTTGGCTGAAGGGAGATGCTTCTCTCGGTGTTCTCTGTGTTAGACTGGTTTAGTAACTTACTTTCTTAAGTTGGCTATGTGTGACCTAAGCAAGCCTCTTCCTACTGAGGTGTCTGCCTCCTTTTGGAAGAAGATGCACAGGTTGTTTGTTTGGTTTGGTATAATATTAAAGCAAATGATCAATGTTAAATAACATGCTCTTGGTTTTATTATCCACGGTAAAATTCCAGATTACTTTTCTGATAGGGGAAGTGTAAGCTTATTTCTCAGTATCTCCTCACATCGTCTCATCTTGCTGTTTGAAATATGCTCCTTGTTACAGTTCTAACTTCAGCACCTCTCTCTTTGGAGCCAACTCAATGCAAGATGTTTTGTTCTGTCACTTTTCTTCAGTACCAGATCTTATTTCAGTAGCTTCTTTCATTAACACTGTAAGACTGTATCTCAAGCTTTACCCTTCTTTTTCTTTTTTCTTCTTCTAAGTGGTCAATTTCCTGAGTATTTGCGTGTGTGCTTTAAAGTAACACACTCAGTCACACAGCAGCTCTATACTCAAGTTTCTTTAGTGATACTAATTGTATATTATTACTTTCCCTGTAAGGAAATGTTGTGATCTTATAATAAGCTAAAACCCATCAGGCCTGTGAGGATTAGGGTACAAAGTAATACTATTATTATTATTATTATAGAGAAAGAATCTGCACTGATTTTGAAAAGGACCAAGGAGGGTGGGATGGTCAAAATCAGAGCTGTTTGTGTCAAGGGTTGCCAAAGATAATGAGGTTCTGGGTGTGAGTGGCTCTATATTTAATTCCAATTGTGCAAAGTTTCACATGGCTTTTGCAGACCCATTTGTCACTCTGCCAGTCGTGTCTCTCATATGGATTTCAGCAGTGTAGTGTCACTGAAGATCCATCTTCTAGTGGTTACAGGCAGCTTCACAGATTGCTCTCAAAATTGGTTGACTCACTATTTCGTTTCCCTGAGTTTTAAGTCTTACTTCCTTGGGTGCATCTGAGAACTGCACCTTTGTGCTAAAGGAGAGTCATTAGTTGAGAGATTTCAGAAGTGTGAGCGTAGGAGATGTACAAGTGGATATTCAGTGTATTTTTTCCATGATGATCTTGTCAGGAAGGTGGTATTGTTAGAAGAGCCACTAAACAGGGGAGAAATTCATGTTCCTTAGATTTGGCCTATTTCTAACAGAATATAATAGGGTTAGTTTCCAGGAAATTCAGCAGAATCAGGAGGCAAATGTCTGTGCACTTCAGAGCCCTAGTGACACTTTTTAGTTTGCTTGTCTCATAAGATTAGACAATATGCCTTTTTATTATTTAATTTTTAATTACTTTCCTGCTTTTTTGGTTGCTTCTAGAAAAGCTACGTTTCCCTGATGTGGGCTCCTACTCTAGTGAGCCACTGATTCTTCTATAGGGAAATTGGGAAGGGAAGGAAGGCTGCCCACAAAAGAGAAGTGTGGCCTTGCGTTGGTGTCACTCAGTGAGTGGCACTGGCCCAGTAGCCATGGTGGCCTGCCACTTCCCCACAGTTTGATGAATAAAATACTGTGCCTCTTATTTTTCAGATCTGACACGCGGTCCCTCCTGGTGACTGGTTTTCTGTACCTGTGCTGCTGGGGTGGAGGTTTCTTTTCTCCTATTTTGCCCACCGTGACACCGAAGTCCACTGTGACTTCTTGTCCTCTTTTGTCGGATAAACATGACTTTGTGTTCAGTAGAATGCAGGAGGCAAAAAGGTTGCATTTATATAATCTTTTAATATAATCTTTTGTCCTTTTATTATTATTTATATAGAAGTATAGTATGCTCAGCTGGAAATTCCGCCTTCTCTTGAAGACCTCTGACCATTTCAGACAAGACTCATCTGAGGGAGAGGCAACTGCTAGAAAAGGGAAGCAAACTGGAGTTCTAAGGAAGGTCTATGTGTATGTTGTAGATGGATGTGCTCCTCAGCCTTCCCCATGAAGGACAGGGTTTACAGCTACAGCACAAGGCACCAGTCCCACACAGACAGGACCAAGCAGTCAGGTTCTGGAGATTGCAGGACTGTGTGTGTTGGAGCAGCTTAAAGCTTGGCTTCACTCTGCTGGAAAACCTTACTGCTGACAACAGTTTCCTTTGTGAATCTTGCTGACTTCATTTTCGTGGCTCGGGGGCTCGGTAATGGTTATATTAGGACAATTCCCGAAGGCTAAACTGTGCTGATGCTCAGCTGTTTATTAGACAGTACAGTGGAGGCTGAAATCCTTGAGAGTTTGGAGTGTGTAACTGATATTGGCAACGCTGCATAAAACTGTCTAGAAATAAGTACCTCCAATCTGGCTGTTCCTTTGGTCGATATTCCTTGAAGAAAATGAGAAAGTCACTGGGGCCACTGTCTGGGAGGGGTAGGCTGGTGTCTTGTTTCTATTGATGGAAGCAGTGAGGAAACAAACAAGAGGACTGAATACTCCCAGACAAATCGAATACTCCAGACAAAGGATTTTGGCCAAGTTACTGAGGCAGTGAATTGTTTGGTGGTAGGTGAAAAATCAGAAAAACCTGAAAAATCAGAGCGGTGATGTGCTGCTGCATCATAGGGAGATACCAAAGCTGTCCCACGGGCGAGTGTTTTGTTGGCTGGGAGTGCACCAGGACACCAAGGTTAACTAAATGGTCTTCGGAATTTGGAGAATGGTAAAATCAGTAAGTGGCTCACAAATGAGAAATAACTTTGCAGCTTTGGAGAACAACCAGGGGGTGTGTGTGTATTGTGCATTTCTGTGGATTTGATCTAAATTTGGATCTTATTTTCCCTCCATATGACTGACCAAACTTTAGTTGTGTGTGTGTGTGTGTATTGTGCATTTCTGTGGATATGATCTAAATTTGGATCTTACTTTCCCTCCATATGACTGACCAAACTTTAGTTGTCCTGTTATCCAGAGTGATGACGGGCTGGAATATTTTGGGTAGCAGAGAGACTTTGTATGGTACCTGGAGTGCTAGAAGATAAATAGAGAGATGCAGATGAACAGGCAACCCTGGAGCTCTGCTGAATTGCTGTGGAACCATTAGGTTTCCTCTGAACTCTTCTCCCCAGATCTTTTGTTGTGGAAGCACAGCACTGTCTTTGTCACCAACAGAATTGTACATTTAGGGCTCGGCACAGAGCAGAAATCATCAGGCTCTCTCTAAATCTGAGTTGCTGTGGAAGCAGTGCAGGTGGCACCACTCGAGCTGTGGGTACTGGGATTGAGCTGGGAAATAAATCACGATGGATCTGAGACATCTCTTTCAGTGGCCCAGGCAGCCTGCACTTGGATAATCTGACCCCAAACAGGGTTGATGGATGGAAGTTCTGTGTTCCTGGCTGCAGGTCAGAAGGACTCATGACCTAGTGTTGGTTTTGCCATTGTATCTGCTCACTTATGGTGAAGCCTTGATCTTGCCCATGGATGTCACAAGATACTGCTTCGGAATTACCTGCTCCAGAGTCCACTTATGACTTATGCATGTGAGTGAGCAGTCAGTCTACTTCTTGGAATGGTGCTTTGGTTCATTTTAGAGACTGAGTGGCCCACACAGCTTTTTTTTCTTCTCAGGAAGTGTTGTAAGTGCTGTACTGGATTGGCCTTGTCCATGTGCCCATCTAGAAGACACAACGGAGCAATTGCTTAACGATCTGCTCATAGGGGAATATCCTATCCCTAATCGTTAGCATTTAGCCCAGAACATGGAGGATTTTAAGCCTTTCAAAACTGTAATAATTGCTGTTATAAGTATGTGTGGTTCTCCACAGAACCCCAGAGTCCTGATAAGTTTTTTATTTCAGTGACGCGTACGTTCTTCAAGCTGTTCAATATTTTGCATGTTGCCCTCACAAAGTGTGATAAGAAAGGAAATAGTAACTTTATATTTGTTTGCTTGCTTTTGTTTTTAAGGGAGGGGCAGGATTTCTTTTGTTCTTGAAGCTAACAGTCCAGTTATTAGAAGCCCTGTACCTTAGTTCCTGCTGCCATGGCATTTGTCCTTTCTTTCTCTGCCCAACCCAGCTCTTCTTTTCCCATGTCTCTTCTTTTTCACCAGTTCCAGTGGTACCTGGCTCCTCTTTGCAGCTTGTATATATTCTCACATCGATGCTTGTGTATGTCTGTGTCGTTCTCTTCCTTTTTCTGATTCTGTTGCTTCTTGCTCTCTTCTTCTTTGCCAGATGTCCAATTTTACCCTCTTATTATTCCTTTTGTCACCATTGCTTTCTTGTCATTGTTGGGTGACAGATGACAGGCTTGCTTTTTATTCCTCATTGTAAATTATTATATGTTCTTGAGTTGAATAATAAGTGCTGAAAACTCTGTTATTCTTTTTAAGCCTGTCCTGAAACTAAATACCTGTCATTTAGCTACACTATTGTGGGATTCAGTGCAATATGTGTATGTTAGGGACGGTCCTGTAACTTTTTAAAATATGTTAAAGATTGGATTGTAGTTATACAGATTAATTGTGGTGGTTCCTGATGACCAGACGCTCTGAATGGAGTCCATAGCAGTTCTGTTTGGTTTTGTAGGGAAACACTCTCGTGGAAACCATGGCAGAAGGCACAGAGGAGCCAGTGACCCTCTGTCATGACTGGCACCTTTTACTTTATATGTGGTAGGATGAACCATCTTTTCCTTCTTTATGTTTGTGAAGACTTGTGAAGACTCGAGGTACCATTTTATTCTCTTCTCTGGTACCTATATTTGCAAGTTTTACCATTGCTCTGGTGGATCTAAAGCAAACACCTGATTAGTAGACATTGTGCCCAATCTGTAAGTGTGTGCTGTGTGAGCAGATCGCCGCAGCAATTGTGATTTTATAAATTCATTATTGTCTGAGCCACCTCAGGAGCTGAAATTGCTGAACCCTAGATTTCCCTCAGGGCCCTGAATGGTTTGGGGGTTTGGTAATGGGATACAGGTCATTAGTTCAAATCTTGAGCAGGTTAGTGGTGTTTGAAAGCTGTTAGTCTCTGGTTCCTTGTGGACTGGCTTTTGTGTTTGCCAGAGCTCTCATCCACCAGCTTCCTTCCTCTGGTTTTCAGGGAGAGGGAAAAACTTGCATTTTAGTTCTATCCCTGTGGATTTCCTGTCCCTGTCCTTGCTCATCTTACCTCTGCAAAACACAATTTATTATCCTGAGAGGGAATAACTTGCATTTTAGTTCTATCACTGTGGATTTCCTGTCCCTGTCCTTGCTCATCTTACCTCTGCAAAACACAATTTATTATCTAAATAAGTAAGATGAGCTACTTTTTTTTTTAAAATACTTTTCTCCCTGGTGTGGACTGTGTGTCTCTCTCTGTCAATAAAGCACCTGACATATTGTGACCATCTTAGCAGCAAAGAACAGGAAAAAATACAGTGAATAGCAATCACTTTTCCTTCTGCTTGTGGGGCAAGAAGACTAGTCTGCTCTTGAGTGACCCGGGTAGCCATCAAAGCCTGAGCAAGTACAAGTTTCTGCCCCAATAATGTCTTAAGATTGGAGTAATAAGGGAAAGCAATGTTTATACATTACTTTATGATAAACTTCACACTACGTGCCCACTACATGCTGAGGCAAGAGTGAGGGAGGGGAAAAAAACCCAGCTGAAATTCCTGGGTTTGTCTCCCAGGACAAGCAATGTTTTTCTGATGAAAATAGTGTATTCAGTACTTTAGATATGTTGCCTCCCTCCAGCATAAACTTTCACACATATCTAAAATGAATGTTGATTACAAAGATTTACATGCTACAGCCTAGGTTCCTCCCAGAACTGGTTGTGTGTGCAGTAGGGTTGAATTAATGAGCACGAAACCCGTCTTAGATCATGGTTGAACATTCTTTGAACACCAAAAAGGGAGCTAATAGAGCCTTCTGCAAAGGTGGCTCTTTCACACATGCCCCTCTTTTGCTGTGACCTTTTAGGCTATTGAACATCCTGTCTACTTCTTTCCAAGTTGCGTGAGAGAATAGTCTGCCTGCGTTCTCTTGCAGAAATAACTGTTTTGTTTGTAACCACAACCAACTTACTCAGATTCTACATTTAGCTCATGCGCTGAAAGTGTCAGATTGTTGTCATAGGCTGCTTATCAGAAACGGTTCAGTGGTCTCTTGGATTCTTTCCAGAGAGAGAAAACCATCTCCCAGAAAATAAAATTGTAAACGAAGATCCTGAGACCCTAGGGTGACAACACTATATACTTTTATTTAGGCTGGGGACCTGTAGGATCCCTTGTAGAGGACACATCCACACCTTCTCACAGAAGGAGATCGTGCAAAAGGATTTGGAATACGGGACATAAGAGCAGACAGTAAAGATATAATGGGCCTTAAAGCAGATAAATCCGTGAAAGAGTAGTGGAAATTAAAATAAATGTAAGTCAATTAAAATACAATTGTATTTTATAAATATTTTGAAGACCAGATTTGGAGTTTTCTTTTAACAACTTTTGAGCACAATTGTAAGTATCAGCCCCGTTCTCAAGGCTGTGAGTATTTGAAATTCAAAGGAGCTGTGTTCTTTGGTGTGCTTTTTTTTTTAAAAAAAAATCTCAGTTAAGGCTAAATAGTTTATTTACTCTGCAGAGATAATCACTGTGATATCTAGATGCCGCAAGAATGACTTCATGGTATATGTTAAGTGTGAATGGCAGAGACTAAACCCTTGCTCTAGATTGTATATTTCAATCCTGAAATGCTCAATGCTATTATTTGTCCTTTAGAAGCAGGTAGAGCAACATTTGTATAGTTCATTACATGTTCATCTTTCAACTAAATCTGGAAAGCTGAAGCTTGTATGTGTTGCTTCATTAAGAAAAGCAGAAGAGAGGGATATTTTCTAAAATCTTGGGGTAAAACATCACTCTTTGATCTCTCTCCGTGTTCTGTTCCTCAGCTCCACTGGTTGCTGTGTAAGTACCAGTATTTAATTGGTGTTTGAAGCAGTTCCTCAGTTCTGCTTTAGTTATATTGATAACAATGCACATGTTTGAAAGAGCAGCGTACAGATATGGATAAGGCTTGTGGGTAATCTGGAAGTTTAAATTCCTTCCAGTCCTACTGAAATACTCAGTGCCAGCCTTAGAAACCAGCTGGGGAGAACTAACTGGGTTTAGAGAGACACATTCAAGCCTGGTTTTGGGGCAGTGGTAGGAGGGAGAGACTGGTCTGTGCCAGGTATCAAATGAGCAACAACTGCTCAACACTGTTAGCCCTTCAGCTCCCTTTTCTGGAGGAGAATAAGGTGTGTTAACCTGGTGCTGCTGAGAAAAGTATCGGAGATCAGCTGTGGTCTCTGTCAGACTTGCCCTCCACTTCTTGTTCCAGTCCTTGGGACTGGAGAGGATCTAACTCATGGCTGGCACGGCAGGATGGCCACCTTCTACTGGCTCTGAGAGGGGATCCTGGGGGAGATCAGAGGTTCCTGCCTGGCAGAGCCTTGAAGAGAGGTGGCCCAGGCGGGAGAGGACTTCTTGTTTTACCATATTGAGTATGTTCCAGGTGTGGCACTCTCAGGTGGTATCCTGTCAAAGTAATTCCTTTAACAGCTCTCATTACTTGATTATACTCATATTTGTGCCTAAAGTGACTTGTTTCTGGAGAGAATTTTTTTTTTTATTTCCTTCTAAGGTGCCTGTGGATGAGTTTAGTTCATGTTGTTCTTTGTGGAATCTTAACATGAGATGTTCTGTGCTATCCAATAGCACAAACACGTTCACAATGGAAGGAAGGTCGCAGTGCTCAGTCTGTTATGCACCACCTACTCAAAACAATACACGCCAGAGAGGGATTAAAAAAGTGATCCAGCACCAATGAACCAGATGACTGAGAGTCCTCCTGCCAGTCTGAAGGATGGAGGCAAGATTTGGGACTGGTGGTAAAATGGAACAAGGTCCTGACAGGAGGCAGGATCAACACCCAGCTTTTGGGCAAAAAGCAATGGGACTCCTGCCAGGTTATGCTACTGAAATGTCAGCAGTTGTGATCGGTACCAGGAACATAGATCTTTGTATTTACTTTATAGTGCCCTTGTCTCCAAGCATTCTTACTGCATGAATAGAGAGAATCCCTGGTCGATACTGAAGAATGTTCACAAAACACCTGCCAATTTTCTTAGCCAGTTCTAAGAGCTGTGAGATCACTTGAGATCTGTTTTTCTTGGACAAGATTGTGATCAATAGTAGCAGTTGTGGCTGAATCAATCCCTGGCCATCAGCTCTGTCATGCTTCTGATTTGAAATGTTGTTCTTGCAATCAAATGGCCAAAAAAAGTTCTATTTCAAACAAATGTCTGTACTTCATTATTTCTATGCTTTACAAATTTCTGCACCTACAAATCTGAAAGCGTCTGCAATTCCTTGGGTTTGGTTTTTTTTTTTTTTTTTTCTGCTTGCTGCATCCTTTCTGTCCTGTTCAGTTCCTTCTGTGCTGTAACTATTTGTGTCCTTCCTTTTAGGATTCAGAAGGAGGTCTCTATGTGTGCATGAACACGTTTCTGGGATTTGGAAGGGAACACATTGAAAGGCATTACCGGAAAACAGGACAGTGTGTATATTTGCATCTGAAACGACATGTGATAGAGGTGAGATTTGTGGCTTCCCAACTAACTACCCCAGCAGTTCTTGGGTCTCTTGTGCTCGTTTCTGTAACATGTTCCAGACATAGAGCAAACCCTGAATGACAGAAATGAACACGTTAAGATTTGGGGCTGGATATCAAATTTAGGTGCTTGGATCCCAAGCAGTCCTATAGCTTCATTCTGAGATGAATCAAAAGCCCTAAAGAGTCAGATTTTAAAGGCACCTTGTTGCCTGATTTTAGGTGATCTTTTTCACTACATGCCTTTGTGTATCACATGCATATCGTCTGCATGTTACGTGCATGTGGTTTGTCTGGCACCTTTAAAGGGCTGTTAATGAATTCTGACCTGGGCTTTAGGGAAGGTGCCAGGTTTGCTTATAGCTCACTCTCCTGTAAGCTCTGTCTCTTTTGGCAAGATAGAGGGCCTAAAATAGCTGCTTGGAGCTGGATAGAATACTTCACGTTTCTCATTCTGCAGCAATGTTTCCCCTGGGTGATGAAGGCCCCAAGTTATGTGAAGTGTCCTGGCCACGTATTTTATTTCCAGTAGATGACTATCCATTTTTTATTGAATTATAGTGAGGTGGGTTGCATGTTTCCCAGGCTGAGATTGTTAGTGATGTTTGTTATACTTTACAATTGTCCATCCTTGTTAGGCCTATAGTAATGGTTTCCTTCATGCAGTAACTGAGGCTTTGGAGACCTGAGTCTAGTTTTAGCAACAGCTCTTCTGAGTGAATTTAACACTCCTGAAAGATGATATCTAGGACCAGAGACCGGTGGGCAGAAATCCTGTCAGCTTTCCTTGTATATAACTATCTTCCAGCATGTGACCTGGGAATTTTCAATATTAAAGTAAACCGGCATTAAAATGAGGCCTCAAAAATTCCTTTCCTGGATAAAGATTAGGCTGAAGAACTCCAAAGGGGAGAAACAAATCTATTGCCTGTTGCTTGGTGTTGCATGCCCCTTCACTTCCAACTAGTTCAGTGGTTCCAATTTTTCTTCTTGTGGATCATGATGTAGCAGAGGGGCCCGGGATCTCCATTGGAAGGTGGTGACGCACTGGTGCACTGGGTGATGTGGCAGGAAACAGTGTTAGTCTCTACAGTCCAGGTGAAGATTGTGTTGTCCAACGTGGCTCATAGATAGGATTCCTCATGGAGGATTTTGTTTACCATGACTGTTGGCTTCTTACGTGCTCTCCATGGTTTCCTTAGAGCCTTGAGAAACATCGGCCTTCACTGGAACAGTTTTATGAAGTGTCTGGCACACACTGCATTGTGGCTTTGGTTTTTTAAGCCAAGCTTTTGATGGGGTGGGATACAGTAAAGCCAAAGGCAATGGACATGCTATCTTAAGATTCTTTTAGTAAGGTTGCTATTCTTGCCTGTGGTTCCCTTGGCATCATCCTTGCAGAATGCACTGCATTGCTGCAAAATCCCTGTTTGCTTCCGATGGTGTTTGGAGTAAATATGTCATTTATCTTGTCACAATTCAATTAGAAAATACAGGTCAGATCTTCAACCTCATGAAGAAAATAAGTTTTTTTTTCTTTTCCCTAGAATTTCACTCTTCAGAATTTTTAAATCGGCCACCTTCTAGTAGTGTATGAGTCACATAAAACTGCCTGGGTAGTCTTCAGCCCGGGCAGAGCTTTGGTGCTACAGTGATACCTCAGCCCTGCTGAAAATACTGGACAGAGGAGCATGAAGTGTCCTGCAGTGATGGGGTTTTGGATATTATTCAGTAATGGTGCTGTTAGAAAAAAATCAGCAATGGTGCAGTTAAAGAGAGCACAGAATTGGCTACACTGACACCTCGTACAAGAAGCATCACAAACGGAATTTAATGCCACTGGTGATGCATTGTGTAGAGTCCCATTTGCTGGGTGTCATATCTGTTAGAAACCAAACTTGTTTTGTGGATGGGAAACATTTTCAGTGACTTCTGACGGGTGGAGAAACAAGGTAAAAAACCTGTCAGGTTCTGGGTTTCCTGGGATTATTGAGCATCTGCAATTGCAGTTCAGATGGATTTAGCGGAGAGGAAAATGAAGCTGAAATTTTTAATATCAGGCTGACAGTAATAAACACTCCATGTGAATTCTTCCTCTTTGAAATATCTACTCTTAATGACTTTCACAATGTCGCACGTGGTGACATCAGAATTGGAGCTTCCTAGTACTGAAAACAACCTCTTTTTTTAAAAAAGTTCTGAAGCTATAATCCTTGGACTATGTGCGATTTATTCATAATATATCTGTAATTGAGTTACGTTGTATCTTTACTGCTTTTTAAAAATAGATTTGTATTCTTGATCACTTCCTTTCCACTTGTTAAATTCCAGTAGAATTAAGGAAAAAAAGTGTTCTGCTTGTTTTTTTTCACTTCATTGAGGATATTTATTTTATTTTTATTTTTTTTTAGTGCTGGAGTTGCAAGCCTGGCTCTCCCTAGGGCTCGTATATATGGATAGTAAGTTCTGTTCTTAAGTGCAGCCAAAGAGTGTTGGCATCTGCTCTTTCTAAGAATGGAAAACTTTCCTATGATGTATAAGACCTCTGTGATGATTCAAGCAGTCTGCTTTGGCCAGAGCTTTATTTACATGGTGAAGGGAACCACCCAAAATATGTGACCCTTTCATTTACCAGGGAGCAGAGGCAAACATGAACTTTCCCTGGGCTGACAGGTTCTTGGCTGGTTTCTCTCCACCTGTTGTATCCCAATATTATTATTAAAGAAAAGGTGCCTAACAACCTCACCAGTTACACTAACATCATACACGTTGGCATTATAGCCCCAGAGGCTGATTTGATTTAATTTGATTTGATTTAATGGTGCCTGTTAAAAAACAGTTTAAGAAGCAAGTGTGTTGATGTTTACATTTCCTCAGCTACTAGAGTTTTCTCTAAGTAGTGTGAGGTAATTTGAACTGGAAAAGTTAAACAGTTTAAGAAGCAAGTGCGTTGATGTTTACATTTCCTCAGCTACCAGATTTTTCTCTAGTAGTGTGAGGTAATTTGAACTGGAAAAGTAGAGTTTTAAACTGAATGTCACTTGGAAGTTGTTGCTCTCTGCTGTGGAGCTTAAATTGAAAAATAAAATAAAATCCCCCCTAAACAATTGCTTGGGTGTTATCAGGTTTCTTCCACGCTGGATTGATCTTTATGGAAGCAGGCATGGATCCTGATGGAAAGGGCAATTTTTTTCTGGATATAAGAAAATTAGCTGAACTAACAGATCACAGCAAAGTGGTCATACTAGAATTAGTTATGAAGATTGAATCTTTTATGCTGATTTCTTCCCCTCTCTAATTCAGCTTTAGTCATGAAGAAATACTGTAGGGCATCTAGTGGTAAGAGGTCTGACCGATGCTGGATGTCCCTGTTTTGTTGACAGAACAGCAGTCGGTCACGGTGACCACAAGACATAGCCTGCTTAATTGCTAACAACAAATTTTAAAGGACTCAGGTGGTGGCTTTCTCACTCCATGAGGGTCGTAAGCAGTGATGAGTTGAGCCCTATCATCAGAGGTGAATTCTTACATTACATTCTTGCTCAGCAAGGACTGTGATTTAATAGAAGGACCAAGAAGATAGGTGTGTGTTAGAAATGGTGATGCTATGGGCTTATTGCTGATTTACTGTTGTCTCACTTGATGGATTTTTAATTGTTTCTTTCTTTCTTTCCAGAAGGTACCAGGGGCATCTGGTGGAGCTTTACCCAAAAGGAGGAATGCTAAGCTATTTTTAGGTATTGTGAACAGCTGCTTTCACAGAGTCCTTTTCTGACCCTGTCTGCATGTGTACTTGGGTTCTGTCCACCATTGTGTCTGCCTTTGGGGCTCCTTCTTTATTTTTCTGTTGGGTTATTTTTTTTTTTAAACATTTAGTTCTAGTTTTTAAAGTTGGTCCAGACAAATAAGTAATTCTTAGCAATTTTGGTGTATATTGAGAGATACGTGTATGTATACTTGAAACATTTTAATCTAAAGTAGGCCCTCAACTATTCTCAAACAGCCTAGGATTTGATAGGCATTTTTTGACTTATTCTATCCCTTCTTTATCTTTGTGATTTCCACAAAGCACCTTTTCATTAAAATGTTTATCTATACTTAATGTTTAGATGTAACAGGGCCTTGGTGTGGCCCAGCCTCTGGTCATAGAAAGGGTTGTTAGAATTTCAAAGTTGTTACACCGATAAATGTTCTTAAGTGATGTTGTGGTCTGTTCTGTAATGAATGCAACAGAACATATGTCATGAGTGTCTCTTACCAATTCTTACTCTGTTACAACCACAGTTATATCCCCTTACTTAACGGAAAGCAGTTTTCTTACCACGTCCATTCCATCCAATATCCATTGATTCAGATTATCCAGAAAACCTGAGGGCCTCATAAATATGGATGAGGGGAACATGATGCAAAGCCTATATTCTCCCTCCTCCCACCACTTGTGATATTTCTCTGATTCATCTATTATTTATTCTCTCTGTATTAATAGCAAATAGTGAATTTTTCTTCTGGTAATGAAGAGGTTAAATGTGTTCTTTACAATTGCCAGCTCTTATGGCTAAAAGGAAACAATAGCATGGCCTCCCTTTGGAATTGCTTTGATCTGTGGAATGTGTCCCTGAGAGGCCTTTGCAGATTGTGATCGATTAAATTGTTGTTTTTAATGTCTGTAGTAAGTTTTGCAAGGAGGGCTCAGAGAGAAAAAAGTCTTAAAATGGGTCATAAAGAAATGAAACGTCTCTTCAAGGAGGAGACTCTTAAGTCACAGATGCTGGTCTAAATGCCATTTACTGTCAGTTTGTATTGAAAATAATGTTTGTCACTGGATACTTGTGAAATAATTGGTTCAGAAACAAAGCTGGCTGCAGTGCAGCGATGGCTGTACGGTGTTAGCAGTGTGAGTGTAAACAAGAAGTACAAAAGCGCGGTCAGATTTTATTCTTGCTGATGTCCTGCTACGCTTTGAGGCTCCTGTGGTGGTGGTATGGCAGCACACAGTGTACGCTGCAGAGCGTCCCTCATGTGCAGCGTTGGAGTCCTCAAATTCCATCCTTGCACATGAGCATTTTGTTCCTACGGAGTGGATCTGGTGAGGCAGTTCCAAGTGTCCTGGTCCCAAGGAGCTTCTGAAGGCAGTGCAGTTTCACTGTGGTGGATTTAGCACATGGAACTATCACCATTTAATTCAGCACTTCTGAAATCTAATGCACTTTTGAAAAATACATCTCATCTGGTCTGTTGTTCTGCTGCAATCCTCTTTGCAGCCCCTGCTGGTTGGGAGTAAAATGGTGTCAACTCTCTGCTCTGATCCTTGAGATAGTACTTCCAAGCATCCGACTGCTTTGTATCCACTTCTTTGTCTCAGCAGATCTTATTCTTTTTTTTGGCCATGCTTAAAGAACAAAGAATTGTTCCTGTCCTTATTCATAGCTGAGGAAACGAAAGCACAGAGATGTCAGCCGATTTGGTAATTTTGCATGAGACAGCAGCAGAGATGGTTAGCAGAATTTGGCATCTCATCTCTTCGTCCAACGTCTTCCTCATTGGTTTGGAGCTGCTGGCCTTCTTAATAGGTTCTTTTAGTTCTGGCTTTCTCATTGTGACCTTGGGCAGCTATGGTAGAGATCTGCACCAAAAGGGCTGTTAACCAGTAACCTGCCATTCAGGGCTTACCCTGCCAGACAGGCATAGACAGTGATCAATGGGTGACTCTAACATCGCTGTGTTTCTAGGTGTCTTTGAATAATTCCCTGAAGGCCCAGAGATTTAAGCTTTGTGTACAAAGTCAATCCAGTTTGGGCATTTGTTACATTGCTTCTTATAATCCTCTTTGATGTAAAGCTATTAAAGATACTAAACCCTTTTCAAATCTGCTTAGTATTAGGAAAACATCTTTTGGATGCTCACTGATTACTTTCTAGGACTGCTGCTATCCAGCAAATGCACTAGAAACACAGACTGGTTGGGGCAGTCAGCTGGAAGCATGAACATTAAGAGATCCATAGCAAAGTGTGTGTGCGTGTGCATTAGATTCTGGGCTCATTTTTTTCTTCTTTTGGAGAGGGCTGTGAGCTCTGTAATCAAGAAGCATAATAACACAGTGCAGTGAAATGTGTGAACTGCCTTTAATCCCAATTGTTTAGATGTTGCCAGGCAGTGTGGTTATGATCACTTCAGCTCAGGCTGTGTGAGCTTTCAGGGGATTTGGGGTGATAGTTAAAGTATCTCAATGCATGGAGTAATATCCTCACTGCATTGTTATCTAGGCTGGCAAGTTTGAAGGTACTTTGTGCTTGCCAACATGTGTGGCTATCACACAAAGAAGTTCCAGATCCTGTCTGTAAAAGGGAAAAAAATTAACTGATGGGACAAGGTGGTAGCTCCCCTTGACTTCAGATAAGAAACAGCTGTGCTGTTGTCTTCAGTATGCAACCTCTTGTTTAAATCAGCCACAATGGGATAAGTGTGATATCTGTTTTGGAGAAAAAAAAAAAAAAGATGTGATGGGACCAGGAAAAGTATTGTCACTAAATTTAATTTTCATATTAGCCCATCTGGAAAAAAAAACCTGAATCAGAACTGTTAGAAAGGCATATAAAAATGACAGAACAGAGAAGAACGTTTAGGGATTTTCCAAAGTGAAGTAATGGTTCTGGGTCTGCCACAATACTCTGGGACTATCTGTTGTAGTCTCCCTGTGTGTTCAGTGACTACGTGAATAAGAGCAGTTCCATTAACAGGATCTACTGTGATTTTCCTTAAAAGATCCTGGTCGAAAGGGGTGGTAGAATAAGGGGCAAGATCCTTGTATTAAAGGGATTGGAGGCCTAGTTCTTACAGAAGAGTTACCAGCAGAGTCCCCCTGGACCTGTTACTCCCAGGAGTTATCAGCAGAGTCCTTCATAATGTTCTAATTATGAAGAATTAATGCAATTTGTAAATGGTCTGGAAAGGGACTGAAAAATGGGGAAATAGATTTTGCTGGGTGATTTAAAATCATCTAAGAGATTAAATCTAGAAGCGATTTTTAATGTGTTACTGAGTAACTAAACAATAGATGAAGTAAATGTTGAAAGATTCGAAGACAAGAAGTGTTTAACTGTGTGTGTACAGTGATGGGGTCTGAATGAACTATTTCTGTTCAGAAAGGTTTTTCTGCAAGAGCAATGGTGTGAATGGTTCTCTGAAAATGTCAGCTTCGTTGTCAGCGGCGGTGAAAGACTCAGGTGGAACATCAGGAGTAGAGAAACATTTTGTATTCTGTTCTCTATTTATTATTTTGCTTTATCAATAAGAAGTGAATCTCTCTCTTGAACAAAGAAAGCTGGGTGCAGTCTCACCAAAATGTCTCTCTCCAAAATCAACCAGAAAAACACCCACCCACCACCCCCACCCCAGCAAACAAAAAAACCCCAGAGAGATATCTGGAAGCGTGAAGGTATACACTGAGGGAGGAATCACCACAGTTTTGCCTTGTTCTGGTATCCTCTTCCTGGGCATCTGTTGGTCCATGCCAGAGCCTGGACTCCAGGCTAAACAGAGCTGGCAGGGTGGCTGTCATAAAACAGATGTCCCCTTCCAGATCAGTTACCAAGTCAGCAGCAAGTCCTGGGAGCTCTGTTTTGAGCAAAGTCAGGGCTAACTTCGCCCGTCAATTAAGTGCTTTGGAGTACTCAAATGAACAGCTCTGTCAGCAGATCTGTGGGGATGGTAATTGCTGGTGAGGAGAGTGTCAGTGAGGAGCAGTATCCATGACACACAGCTGGTCTCGGAGAAGGACTCGGAAATAAGTGAAAACTTCCACTGGGTGAACATGTAAATTTGTTGGGGTTTTCCTGGATGGCACCTGCCTGCCTAGAGCCGTGAATGCTCGTACAGCTACCATTTCCAAGGGTAAAGGCCACTCATAAGAGTGGCTGTACACAGCCCCACTTAGCTCCCCTAGATTTCACAGCAGCCAGTAGCAAACTCTGTTTTCAGTAAGGGTGTTTTTGTTTGAGAAGCCTCCGAAGAGGACTTTTATCACAAGTGGTTTAAGTTTATATTTATGTAAGTAAGTATACAGAGTATGTATCTGTGAGTGCAAAGTTGTGATTTAAGAGGATTTGAGCATTTTCTGACAATATATTTAAATTTTAGCCCAGTGAAGCTGTGCATAACCCCCCAAAGTAGCAGTGGAACTGGTTATACCATGAGTTGAACCTGTTGCTTTCCAGCTTTGCCATCTAAGGTTGAGTTGAGTGCAGAATGGTGAGCAGATACCTTACACTAAGAATCTTAATAGTTAGCTGGTTTAGGCAGAACTATGGAAATTGGGCTAGATTAACAAGGGCTAATGCTGCTAGTGAAATAGTTAAGGATTTG
Source organism: Calidris pugnax (assembly GCF_001431845.1). NCBI lineage: Eukaryota > Metazoa > Chordata > Aves > Charadriiformes > Scolopacidae > Calidris > Calidris pugnax. Next base: position 5,356,416 of record NW_015090811.1, read on the forward strand.
AATTTTGGTGGTTTAGCTTTGCTTGTTTAACACATGACTGTGCCAGAAGCCCAAGGGCTGAGGTCTGTATCTAGCAACAAGACCAGCATATTAATGATTTGGAGATGTAGCAAGGAATTTGAGTGTTTTACAAGTAGTGAATGATCCAAATGATCCTAGTAGAAAATTTTACTTTTCCTTTTGCCACGAAGGAGAAGTTTACGACTCTAAAGTGAATCTTTTAAAATTATTTTTAATTTCTTCTTTTTTATAGTTCATCTGATGAGGTCAGTGTTTCAGATGTGCCTGAAGACAAATGAACTGAACCGCTTACAGTTTGCAAAGCACTGCTGCTGGGACTCACTATTATGTAGAGGATTCAGGAAGAAGTGATTTGATTTGAAGGCTCAGTCCTCCACTTCCAAGTCAATACAAATTTGTCCATTGCTTTCAGTGAGAGCAGGATCAAGCCCAGATTCCTAAGGCGTCTTTCTAGGGTTTTAAAATTAGTTGTAATCTCGCTATCAACATCCTCATTCAATTTTCATGGTTGTATTCCCTTTCATACGCACACAGACGCATCCATATGCACAGGAAATCCTGTTTGGGGGTCCTGCCTGGAGTCTCCTTATGCCACTATTATTAGTGCAGTCAGTTGGTAACTTGTCTAAATCTGATCTGGGCATGTCCCCTCCTTTTCTTCCCCTCCGGCGGGTTGGTTTACAGTGCTCTGTCTCCCACTTCCAGCTGCTGTTTTCAGTTAGTTCAGCGGCAACGCGTTTCTCACCCTCGCTAATGTGATGCCTGTGAGCTGGAGTGAATTCACTCTACTGATCACTTGCCCAAAATAACAACGTCAGTCGAGCCTGTGTTTTAAGGTGGGTGCTATTTTGCTTTCCCCGTCGTCCTGGCCTCCCAGCACAACACTTATGACCTACAGACACTTTGTTTTAGTGACCACAGTGTTTAACTGGGGCTCTGAGGAGGCTCTGCAAAGCTGTCAGCCCATTAGAAGGGGAACAACGTCATGTGGACATTCACCATCAAGCTGTCAGCTCTTTAAAAAAGATTACAGACTAGCTGGTTCTCTTGTGGCTCAGTCTTAGAACTGAGGAAACCTTTTTTTGCCCAGAGATTCTTCTACTCACGGTGCATATTAGATGAACATCCTCATACAAGAAACAGCTTTGTAGGAAGTATAGTGCTTAAAAGTTCATATTCTTCAATGCCTTTAGTGTTACAGTAATTTTTAATCAAATATGCTCCATTTGCAAGTAGATTTCCCCCTGCCCCTCTTTCCTCTAGTTACTCTTGTTCCTCTTTCAAATTCTACATTGGTTTTACATTCCAAATTTGAAGCTGCCTGCAGACTGAACCTGATGCCCCATGGCTCCAGGGTCAATTTCTGCCCTCGTTTGGTGTGGGCTCCATTGCTTTCAGAAGTAATAGTTGTCTGTTTTTATTAGGTCTAAGCTCATGGCTTTCTTAGCCGTGTTGGCCTTTGCACAGACACAGAAAATATGATGTGGATAGAACATCTTACTGAACCTAGAAATTCTGACTCTCGGCCCATACCAGCCAAAATGTAAAACTGTCAGTAGTTATTTGGGGGTTTTCAACTGGACATCCTTACGGGGCCTGTCTGACAGTCAACAAAAGGGATTAGTTTATATGGTCATCTGTTGTGTCAAGGGATTTCAGTCAGTGACCTTAGAAGTCCTTTCTGGTCTTATGTACTGGATCTGAACCCCAAGAAACTGCCTTCAGAGTGATAATTGCTAAAAATTCCATTAATTCCTATTTAGAGGGAGTAGGTGTGTGGAGTGGAAGTGTACAAGCTTTACATGGTCACCTTCAAAAGTGGAATTGCCAGTGAAATCCTCGTGTTGCTTTTTTTGTTTTGTTTTTTTTTCCTGGGGCTGTTATGAATCTGTGCGCATCTTTCTTTAAATACGAAGCGTGATGCTGCCGTATCGGTGTGTCAGACACCCAAAATACCTGTCTGATGGGACATCGTTTTCTGCTTTTCTGGTAACATGAATGGCATGAAGTCTGAGAAGGTAAAAAGGAACTTTCCTTCCCTACCCATTGCACACAGAAGGTTGCTGCTCCTCAGTGTGTGGAGTCCTTAGGTGGCAGCAGGTGATTGCTGATGGGATATTCCGTCTTTCATCCCTGGGTCACTAGTTCAATCCATGTCAGGTCAGCAGCAGTGAAGTCCCTGCTGTCTGACTGATGTCGTTTGGCTTGAGATGAGCTGAAATGTGTGTCTGAATTTTGAACCCAGGCAACCGTATCGTTGTGTGTCTGTATCGTGGACTATAAATGCTATAAATTTAATGTCAATATCGTTAGGAAATTTAATTACCAGCAGGTTTTACATTTATCTACAGAGAACAGCATCTGATGTGAGCTGTCCTCAGGTTCCCTCTGGTGGCAGAGAGACGTGTGTGACTACAGGCACTGGAAGAGGTGTTTGCTGCCTTTAAACCTGTTTGAACACTGAGTTGTCATCCTCTCTGAGGAACCTCCGATTATTTAGGAGATGGGCAGTGCTCTGGGGTTTGCTGTGCCAGCCACCATCACACTTCTGGGCTTTACGTGAAAATTCTCTGTGATGCGTTGCTGTATGTGTCATCAGCTTGGAGATACCTTCTTTGCTCCAGAGAAAGAGAGAGTTTACTGCTGCAGACTGCATCTGGTGAGATTCACTCCTTATCAAAACACAGGATTGTAACAAAAACTGGGAAAGAAGACCAGAGTAAAGTGAGGTCTCTTTCCTGGTTGTCTCTATTATGCTGCAAAAAAAGGAAGGGGTCATCACGAAAATAATATGATTCAGGGAATTAGTAATGAAATAGTATTTTCTTTATAAATGCCATGCTTTCAGAATAAGAAAAAGTTCTTGCTTTTGTGTCTGTATTCAGCTGATGAGAAGGAGCTTTTGTTGGTTGCTGCTGAGAAAGAGGGGATGCTGCTGGAAGTCACTGACAGTGGGTGTTGTCACCCCTCAGGGCTGGCTGGTGCAGCAGGTGAGGCAGGAATCGAAGGCAGACTGGATTGTGTTCCTCTCAAGAGGTGGTCTTTCCAGGTCAAGTTAAAGTATCTTTGGATACTTGTTTTATCACTTAGGATGTTCAGGCTGTCACTGCCCACTGGGTAAACAGAGAGCTTAGGTTTCTGAATCTGGCCTCTGTCATCCTCACCTCTGTCATCCTCGCCCCTCCCCTGTCCCAAATATACATTTGAGATTTCAGGCATTCCCGGGGTGCAGCGGTTGCTGCACATATATTTACTTGGAGTAAAAACTTATTTTAGCTACTGCTAATACATCTTCTTTCTTCTTGAACCTTATTCTGTCGGTGACTGTCTGGTACATCAGACTACGGTAGATCCAGCATCTCCAGATGGGAGAAGGATCCAGAACATCCCATCCTTGCCCAGGCTGTTCTTAGAGCTGAATCTTGTGAAACATCTGACAAAACGCACACGTTTGGTCTTAACTGGTCACCCTGGAAAGAACTGAGCAAGATTTTAACTCTGTCTTGTCACTACGGGATAAGTATGTTTTTGATGAAGCTAGAGATCAAAACAATAGCCTTTTAGTCCCTTGTATACACTCCTGGCTTCTCTCTGAGTCTGCTTGTTTCTGCACAAGCACTTTAGCTGATGTTGCTTGATCAAGGCTCGTATTTAAGCAAAAAAGTCATCCTTACACTGGAATAAGAGTGTACACAAACACTATGGAAGGCTTCATCTTCAAATGAAATTTAGTAAGTGCTTTTTAAACAGATAGTTGCACTGGTTACAGAGTGGAGTTAGCAAGAGAGGGATAACGCTGGTACCACTGTACTTGCTGTAGCTATTTGAGGCTATGGATGAGCTGCAGGAATACTTCAAGCCATGGACATCTTCACGGGAGGAAGGGCCACAGGTTTGAGATGGATGGGAGCCATAATGCGTCTCAGCCAGGTCTGGGATGTGGAAAATACGGGAGACTGAAGCAGAGGTGCATTATTCCTGCTCTGCAATTTGGGCGTGGGTAGTGTGACGTGGTCTCCATATTGTATAGCATTTCAGGATCCTGGGTAAGAGGCACAGCAGTTTCACATCCTGATTTTGTCCAAAATGAGCAGAATTTTGTTGGCCGCTTCCCAGACTGCGATGCCTGCAACAGTGCGCCGCTTGGAGAGGGGCCAAATGATCTGTGAGTGGGGATGAGATTAAGATGGAAATGTTGGGCTTCAGAACATCCTCTTGCAGATTTCGGTTTAGATCAGGATTTCACAAACATTTCTAGGCAGAAGGAACTACCAACAGTGGCAACTTGCAGGCTGATGCCAGGCAAGCCACGCTTCAGAGTGCTACCCCTGCCACAATTTAGGAACCTTGGTCTCGGGACAGACTCCTAACATTCCCTGTCTTGTTTTCCAGATCTAGAGACAAACAGTGATCTCAACAGTGACGACTTTGAATATGAAGATGAAGCAAAACTCGTTATATTTCCTGATCACTACGAAATCCCATTACCCAATATAGAAGAGTTACCAGCGCTGGTCAGTGAGTGTGTGCAAGTGGTGACAGGAATTCTCTCCTGCTTCAGTTTTTATCAAGATAGTGCTCTGTTTTCTTAGGCGTGATCTTATTTTTACATAAAGATCTCTCTTAACTAAAGATCTTTCTAGCTGTAATAGACAGTTGTATTTAAAAGTCTGCTTTGTCTTTGTTTCTTATATTTCCTTTTACCTCCTCTATTCCTTCCCTTATTATGATGCCAGCTTGTCCCAGGGAAGCTCACATAGTACATGTTGTGCTGACTTCCCTGCTAAAATAATAACAACTGCAGTCTGGAAGATTACATGCATATTTAAGTATATAAATAGTCTTACTGATATCCAGTTCTGTACGTGGTTAGCAATGGGCTGAATGCCAGGTTCTGCCCAGTCACTGAATGGTGTTAGGTTTTGATTGACATTCATTTGTCTTCCAGGTGACGATAGCTTGTGATGCGCTCCTCAGCGCAAAGTCACCCTACAGGAAGCAGGACCCCGACTCCTGGGAGGAAGAGCTACAGGCATCCAAACACGCCAAAACGCTTGTACAGTTAGACAATGGTGTTAGGATCCCCCCCAGGTGAGGGTAACAAGGCTTGTTCATTGTAGGCTCTCTAATATAATCCAGTAACAGAACTAAAGCCAGCAACTCAGCCACTAATACCCTTGCATGACTCTGGGCTGGGTGTGTGTGTGTTTGCTTTGACCTACCATAACTGGAATTACAGGACTGGTCCTACAGAATCACAGAATCTTCTAGGTTGGAAGGGACCTTAAAGATCATCTTGTCCAACCGTCAACCTGACTGACAAAAATAGACACCCACACAACAAACAAGGAGCATCATCACTAAACCATACCTCCCAGCACTACATCAACCCGTCTTTTGAACACCTCCAGGGATGGTGCCTCAACCACCTCCCTGGGCAGCCCATTCCAATGGCTGAGAACCCTTTCAGTGAAAAAAATTTTCCTAATATCCAGCCTGAACCTCCCCTGGCGCAACTACCTTACTTATTTCTCTTCTTTCTTCCTGTTTTCTCTTGCAGCGGTTGGAAATGCTCCAAATGTGACCTGAGGGAGAATCTGTGGCTAAACCTGACGGACGGCTCAGTGCTGTGTGGGAAGTGGTTCTTCGACGGCAGCGGGGGCAACGGGCACGCCGTGGAGCACTACAAGGAGACGGGGTATCCCCTGGCAGTGAAGCTGGGAACCATCACTCCTGATGGAGCAGGTCAGCCACCTGGCAGGCCCTGAGATGGGCCATCTCCTATGCATCAAACCAATCAGTGTTTATCTGTCACCAAATGGATTTGTGCTTCTAGTGCAAATGTTTGAGAAACCGATGTGGAAAGAAAACCCTGTCAGTCTGCAAATCTTGATTGGGGCTGGGGGAAGGACACACACTCCGTTTGGAGAAACACCTTGCCTTTTTTATCTGGTCGTCTTCTCCTGTCTTATATTTGGTGTAAATATTTTTTTGAGTTTTATAATAGTAAATTTATAATAGAAGAATAGAACAGATTATTTTGAAACAGCAGAATACAGTGGTATTTTTCAGTTCTGCTACCTTTGTAGGGCAAGTGGTTCAATCTTATGTAATGGAGACACAATAATGATTTTTAAAGTCAGAAAAGTCTGTTCTTATCAGCATGTGTGGGTTTTTTATCATTCTGGAAACCATGCTATTTTTCCTTACTGTGTTGGTAACATTTTGTTCAGTCTAATGAATGCTCATCTTCATGGGGCTGCTGTGATGCTCGTTTGTAAAATGCTTGATGATCTTGAGAGGGGGAAAAAAGCTGTAGCTGTATCCTTGTTTGCATATTCTCTGAGCGTGACATTCTGCAGTGTTGCTGTGGAGAGGATTATGGGGTGTGAGGATTAGATGGAGTAAAAACATGAGAAGCTGACAAAGTCATAAGCAAAGAGATCTTTGGCTGCAGCTGTACAAAGAAATAAAAACTGGAAGAACACATAGCATCATTATATTTTTGGTTTTATTGCTTATGACCACACGGATGAAAAATAGCTGTTTAGAGCAGCCCCTTTCTTTAACACCCATCAGTTGAGAGCTTTTCATCTTGAAGTACTATTCAGTGTCAGGGAAAGGAGACTGTAGTCAGATCCAACCACCTGTGCCACAGAAACCCTAAGCAAAATTCATTCTTTTCTTTGCCAGATGGAATATTGTTTCCTTGCATGAGCCTGGTCGTGGATGATTTCTATCCAAGGCTCTCAATTATTGAAGTTTTTTAGGATTTTCCCAGCTATAGGTTTCAAATGCATCTAAAAAATAACCAGAATATTCTTTAGTGTGTTTTTTCAATATTTTTTCTTATTTCCTTTCTCATCTTTAGCAGCTGTACTTGTTTCCTTATGGCTGCTGTCCTTTTCCGATCAGCTGCTACTTCTCTTAGGTGGCCTTTGGGATGACAAAGGACAGGCTGTCATCCTTCCCTCTGCATGAGGGGCACCAGCTGTCCCCCACAGGCCTTTGTTCTTCTGGGTGAAGTTTATTTGGTTTGCTGATTGCTTATCCCTTTTTCCCCACCAGTAAGAAGGAGAAAGAGGTGGTGCCAGAATTCCACTTACACTTAGGCTGCGCACACAGAGGGAGCAGAGGAGAGCTCCTTGTCCTCTAGTGAGAAATCTGTGTTGTATACATTATGAAAGATTTTTGGGGCATTAGCCCCATTTTGTAGCATTCTGTCAACAAACAGATCTGGGATCAGGGCAGAAATTGAACCAAACTTCTGTCTTCCACTCTCGGACAGGATGCACAAGAGTCAGAAAAGCTGCTTGCTTCAATAGGCTGAGTGCTCCTCAGCAGCCTGTGCTACCTGCTGCCTCTCTTTGTTTAGTAATATTCTGTCTTGTCTGCCTCAGATTTTTCTTGGTTTTTTTTCTTTTTATTCCACCCTTTCCCCCCCCTTCTCACTCTAATGATACCAGCTTCTGTGTGTCACATTTGCTGACTTGTCGACATCCCCTATCTACCAGAGTCCATATGACAGCACTGCACACCTGTGTTTGGGGCTCTCATCTTCTTTCTTTCATTTGCTGCTCTTTGATTTTTTTGAAATAAGTGAATCCCATGAATTTAAGTTGGCTGCACAGCAGAAAGAACTAAAATGTATGACATGAGCTGGGCTTGAGCAAAAGATTAATGTGTCTTGTGTTCCATTTCTGCTGCTCTGGGACAGCACTCCCAGGTGGCTGCTCTTTCTTCACTTCCTAGAGCTGAGAAAACCAAAATCAAAGCTTCCACAGTGAAGGTAGTCACCCAAGATGAGTTTGATGTGTAATCTCACTCCAGTAGGTGTTTGAACTTTACAGGATCTTTTGGCTGGGCTGTGACCTCATCAGAAGACTATGGGAGTGTTGTGATCTCGTGCATGTGGATGAACAGTCGTGTTTTCTGGGCGTGCTTGCTACCACACGGTGGAATTCCAGCAGATGGGCAGCCACAGTCACACACATGCCAGAGAGGTCATGAGGACCTACGTTAATAGGGGCTCTGATGGCTAATCAGCAGCTGGCACCACGACTCAAAAGCACAATTCCCTGATTTGAGGGAGATATTTTTTCATAGGGCTGAAATTTAAAAGTTGCATTAGGTCTTTGAGTTCTTGGCTACTCTTCAACCTATTGATAGGCCCTTCCAACCTAAACGATTCTATGATCTAAACACTAAAAATGAGGTTTTTTCTCACAACCATTTTGTCCTCTTGAATTTATTAAACTTGGTTTCATAATGAAAATATCATCATATTGCTTCCCTTTGCATTTTGAACTTTGCTCTGCCAAAAGATTTATGGGCTTTTTACTGAAGGCCACAAGGACCTATCATAGAGCTAGAACTGGAGTCTGGATCTCCCATGCAATCAAGCAAGACACTTCAGGCATGAAATCAGCCTTTCTCCTTAATCACAAGATTAATCTTCGAAGTGCAATCCAGGGGTGTTCAATGCAATAAACAGGTCTTCATTTCTAATAAAAAATTTCTTAGTTCTCCCTGCACGTCTGTGGGAAAAGGGCATAAATGGATTCCTTAAACTGTGCTAGAAATTAAAACACCATTGGCGGTGGTCAGTTGGCCCCGTATGCCCACAGTTTTCATGCATCTGCCTGTATCTAGTAGCTCCACAAAAATTCAGAATCTCTTGCTGCCATGTTCAAAACATGGACTGGCCACATAGCTGAGAATCGGCATGTTTTACCTACAAATTTCTGATTTTTTTTGGGGGGGAAGTACCTCTCTTGTTGCCATGTTGAAAACATGGACTGGCCACGTCGCTGAGAATCTGGCATGTTTTGCCTACAAATTTCTGATTTTGGGGGCGGGGGGGAAGTACTATGATCACTATAAATATTCTTAAGTTTTAATACTGGGAGAGCATGTGATTTCTTCTGAGGAGAATAGTTGAGGTGATTGTGTTGAGAACATTCAAGACATTTACTGAGCCCTATGGATGTCTATGCGTGTTTCTGTTGGTCCTAACTAAACTTAGAGAATATGAATAAGGCATCTTGTATAGGCGGTCCTGTGCTGAGAGTGCAGTGTTGGTAAACAAAGACAAGGGGTAATATTTGATCCTGCAGCTCATCTGTTTCTCTCTGCTTTTGCAGATGTCTATTCCTTTGATGAGGAGGAGCCAGTTTTAGATCCGCATATAGCAAAACATTTGGCACACTTTGGAATTGATATGCTGCAGATGCAAGTGGTAGGAAATCCATAATTTACTTAGTTTGTTGTGTACTTGTTGTTTGTTTAGTTGGGGGTGGGAGAGAAACAGGAGAAGAATTATACTTGTAGCTTATATTTGTGTGATTCCTTCAGACTCTTATAATAGTATTTAGTTTTGTTCAGTTGAGCCAGCCAGTTCGTGTTTTATTTTCTGAGGTCTGAGATGACTGAATCATTACTCCCAAATCTAAAAATTCCCTTCCAAAAGAGCTCCATTGTAGTCCTTAGCTTACACATTTCACTTCTCATGTGTTGTATACCATTTTCCTTCAAGCTG
>NW_015090812.1:0-6042 GCF_001431845.1 Calidris pugnax
GTCAGCAGCAGAGGTCCAGGTTTCAGACCTGGTCCTGGAGGACTTGAGGAGCTTCACCTGCAGTCACCAACAGATTTATTTATAAAAAGCCGTCGAAAGAAGTGGGGAAATGTGCAAAACCCCCAGTTTTAGGGATGGAGAATTACAGTTCTGGAATTTCAACTGGTCTGCAGAACAGCTCAAAATGGGATTTCTCTCTCCTAAGTCGTAAATCCACTGTCATTAGCCAGAAGACCATCCCATTAGGAAAAAAAATATACAGTATTCTGGCAGTGTTCATTTTCAAAGAGATTGAATAAATGGACAGTTCCAGTGACTACAATTCTTTGCCATCTCCCAGAAATCTTCAAAGAAGGTGGATTTTTCAGACGACAGTGTCAGGGCACCCTCCTCCTATAAACCCAGAGACATCTCCCCATCTCAGTGTCATTCTGGTCTGCGCACAATCTGTTCTTCTTGAAAAACATATGGCCAGGCAAGTTATCAGTAAAACAGATAAATAATACGCTTGCCAATCAACCTGTAGAAGCTTGTACTATGTTGTTTATTATTTTACACAAGACATCAGCTGAGCAAGTATTAGTATTATAAAAAAAAGCCACACAGGGAAAAAATGACCAGCAAACTGCTGTTTTCCGAATCAAAATGCACTTCTTTTTCTTCCAACCTCCAAGATCAGTAACAGACAATGAGAAAGGGCTGTGCTCCCTTCACAGAGTAAGTGTAAAGGATTCAGATGGCAGAGCTGCCTTCAAAAATACTCAAGGCCCTCTGGGCCTATAACTTTTGCTACTATCTGGCTAGAAACATCAACATGCATTTTGAAAGTTATAGAAGCACTTAATGCTTTTCATCTTCAAAGCACTGCTTAATCCTTTCAACTCTCACTGCCAAGTACTATAGCCCCATTTTGGGGGCGGAGATGTTACCTTGCCCCACACTATCAAAAAATAGTCCTCACCTTGGACGCCCCGTGCGGATTCAGAGGGTTAAACCTTGCCAAAACCAAACAAAATGCTTGCAAAAGTTCTGATTTATTCTTTTCCTGCCTTCATCTTCCAACCAAAGAATTTCAACTGTTTCAACCAACAACCTAGTCTGTAATTTCAATGTCAGACAAGTCAGGCTCAGACAAGGCAGGTAACAGAGACGGTGAAACTCCACCAGCAGACCAGGTCATGCCACAACCACCAATTTAGCTATCATTTTAGTATTAGGTTTTAATTACTGCTGAGTGTCGTCTCTGCCCAAGAGAATATATTACAGGACTGTCACACGAGCTGCTCATTCACCAAGCTCCAGCACTCTGTGAATTATGGCATTGGGCTGTTTAAGGTGTAGTTGACATCAACAAGCGATACGGATGCTCAGGGTGGTGAGCGGAGATGTGATTGCACACCATCTCCCAAGGATACAGCCTGCTGCCAAAAGCTGCTCCCGATAACAACACAGACACCATGAAAATGTGTTCTAACTAGCAAAAAAAAAAAAGGAGATAATGATTACAGGTGATGGTAGGTACAGTACCCGCATCCTGCTGCACAGCATCCCCGCCACTGTCACAGTGCAGCACCCTCCGTCCCACAGGAAGGAGAGGGAACAGTAAGAGATCCCGGTGTGGCTGTGTCTGGTTAATTCAGTAGAAATATTGACAAACTTTGGGAAGAGTTTCTCAGGGCAGAAAAAAATAAAAGGTGCAAGCACACACACACACCACCCCATACCCCAACGCATCAAAGGAAATACACGCGATGCTAAGATACAGCAATGGGTTTGGCAGAACTGTCAAACAGAGTGGGAACATTAATTAATTGCTGCAGCAGAGAAAGTCAGACAATCGATGAACTTTCTATATTTAACCGCTCCTGGAGGAATAACACCCAGGAAGGCAAAGCACAGATACCAGGAACTCTCACACCCTCCTGCACTGCGTTCTCGCTAAGTGAACAAATGTGATACAAATGAGACAAATGTGTACGTTTTAATTTGAAACTTACATACAAACTGTTAAACTGCTGTTGGATACCTTCAGCCAGTGATGCATCTGAGGGGTTGTCACCTAGGATACATTATCCTCCGCTGCTCTATGCAGTACCACTCAAGGAATAAATTTATACATGAAATCCGAGCGCTTACACGGGCGAGAAAACAAAGCATTACTTAAAGGTAATAGATAGTGCACTGATGCACTCATGCGAGTGTCTATAAATAGAAACCTGTGGTGTGAGTGCCAAAAACAACTGTCAGGCTGATGCTGGCATCAGAAATCTCTCTCCTCCTCATTCTTCCTGTAGCTTCAGCCTTTATTACAATCCAGACGTACACGCACCTCGTTGCTCTCACCACCACATTGCTGTTGGATTAATTACATGAAATACTGGTAGAAGAAGAAGGTACTGCAGGAAGTTGGTACTGCACAGAGGGGATGGACCTCGTTTATAACATTGATGGCGGCTCCAGCAGAAATCAAATTTATTTTCTCTCTCACAACTTTCATATTCGTTAAACAGGCATTTAAGGCTCAGAAATTTCATGGTTCTCCTCTTACCTCTTCCATTGCTCCTCTAGTGTCCGCTCTGGAGGCTCCACCTCATCCTCCTTTCCTGCCTTTATGGAGGCTCCGTCTACAATTTCCTCTTTTCCAGCCTCAAACACACCCAAACCAACCTCTCACCTTCCCTCTATTTAAGCATTCCCACCTGCTCCTTCACTCATTGGATGCTTCCTCCCCACCTCCAGCTCCTATCCTTCCTCCAAAGCCCTCTCCCACAATCACGTCCCGCTCCGGCAGCTGGTGACACCACCTCCTGCCTGTTACCAGGATGTGCAGACGTGGGAGCCACAACCGGCAAGGACCAAAGCACGAAGGGAGACACGCAAGGGAAGCGTCAAATCCTGCCGCTTCCTCCTCTACAATCAACGAAACGGGGTAAAACCGCAGCTCCCAAGTGGTTGGGTATTAAACCTTCCTCTCGCCACCGCAACTTCCTCTCACCAAGTCCCAATCCAGGGCCCTGCGTCCACATCACCCTCTAAACGCAGGACGACACCCTTAGATTTACACCCAATTAAAACCCAAAAGCGCTGTCGATCTTCCACCGAAATCCTCCACTGCTCCTTTCTGCCCAGGCCTGCATCCCTGTCTGCATCACCCCAAGCATCCCCACGGTCCTGCAGCACAGGCCACCCACCACCGGGCACCCCTCAGCCCACCGCCGCTCGCCAACAGCCCCGCACGAGCGGAGAAAGGGGTAATTCCACACCAGCTACACCCCGTCCCCGCCTGAGCAAGCTTGGAAAAATCCTGCCCTAAAATCGAGTGCGAAGCGCGGGCTGCAGTGACACATGTCATAACATTTTTTTTGTTCTACTGTAGGAGGTCAGCAAAGAAGCTTCGAAAAAAATCAGGGGAGGTTTGTTCCCACCGGTTTTTAATCTTCAACAGCTGTAATAATGTTAGAGGGGAGAGCAAAGGACAGGCTGCGCATTAGCTTGATGGGAGTTAAGGCAGCCAAAATATTAAGCATATAAAAATAGAGCTCAGTATGAAAAGGGTTTTCAGAGTTTAACTGCCAGTTTCACCGCGTTAAATTACTTCGGGGCCTTAAATATCCAACTAATAGTAAACACAGTTTTAAGGTGATTTGCATCCCTCTGCACCGGCATTCGGATTGTTCCCCAGTTCCCTATCATCGGCACCATTCCTGGAAAGCCAGCCTGGCTCATCCTACATTTAGCTAGTGTTTCACAGCAAGGAAACCACCTATATTTTTACAAGTTGCTTTTTCGAAGACAATGCGTGTTGAGATGATCGTATTAGTTGGGGTTTTTTCACCAGAGACAGATCTAGCAATACAATTATATGGACTTAATTTGCATTACCCAGAGGCTGCACCATTTACAGGATTATGCTCCTATCTTTTGAAGGGAAATACATACATGCATATGCACGGCATAGGGGGAAAAAAAAGTGACTTCCTTGAATTCAGTACATCAATAATCTACCTTGTTAAGTGAAGTCATTTAAATCCCCCCGTCTTCTTAGCATCAAGGACAAGAGACAGCTCAGTGTTCCCCCGGACAAAACGCAGCCCTAGGAGGCCGGCCAACACAATGATGTTTCAGAGGTGAGAGAATGAAGCCAGTTTAGAGAAGATAAAAGGCCATTTGGGTAGAGACCCCTGCTGATCCTATGAAAGTGTCTCCTTTTCAATCCGGGAGGCTTTTAAAACTGCATTTGCTACTGACCATACCTTCCCCTGAAAGCAGCCGGGGATCTGATTTCGCTTTTCCCCCCCGAGGGAGGGTCGGTGGGATAGCTGTACCGCAGGTACCAGCACACCCTGCAAGTCCGACCAGTCCCTACACAAAACACCCCACCACGGCGGAACCTCGACGGCCGAGATGCAAACAACTCCTCATCACCCACCTTCCCCCAAATCCCGACACTGAATCACAGCATCTGAATCAACTTGTCCAACTGCACGCTCGGGCCGGGAAGCGTTTCTTTACCCCGATCGGAGCGTTTTCGGGCAGGACCCGGCTCATTTCAGGTCCCTGCCAGCGGGCAGAGGGATGCTCGGGCGGGAGGCGGGGTAGCCCCACGGCCGCCCCAGGGCCGGGCTCGGACCCCGCTGCCTCCGGAATTGGGTCGGGCCTTTTGTGCCCGCTTCCATTGTGCAAATTACAAATAAACCAGGAGTTCCTCCGTTCTCCCCCCAACTCAGCCCGCCTCCCTCCCTCCTGCTACGGAACAGCCCGGGGCTAAGGGGAGCCGGGGCTGTGGGGAGAAGAAGGGGACCGGGAAGGAGCGGGGCCGGCGGGGAATGAGGGGAGCCAGCCCGGGGGAGACTGAGAGGAGAATAGCTGGGGAGACCGATGGGAGCCAGCCCGGGGGGGGAATGAGGGGAGACTGGCTGGGGAAACTGAGGGGAGCCGGGCCGGTGGCTGAGGGGAGCCAGGCCGGGGAGACGGAGGAGAGCCGGGGGGCGATGAGGGGAGCCGGGGCCGATGAAGGGAGCCGGCCGGGGGCAATGAGGGGAGCGATGAGGGGAGCCGGGCCGGCGGCTGAGGGGAGCGAGGCCGGGGGCGATGAGGGGAGCTGGAGCCAGCGGCTGAGGGGAGCCGGGGGCCATGAGAGGAGCGGGGGCCGGGGAAACTGAGGGGAAACCGAGGGGAGCCGGGCCGGGGGGAACCTGAGGGAAAACCGAGGGGAGCCGGGCCGGGGGGAACCTGAGGGGAAACCGAGGGGAACCTGAGGGGAGCCGGGCCGAGGGCGATGAGGGGAGCGGGGGCCGGGGTAACTGAGGGGAGCCGGGCCGGGAGAGCCGTGCGGCCCCTGCGAAGGGGAAGGAAAGTTTGCAAAGAAGAAAAGAACCGCGGAGGGGGAAGGCAGGACAGACCGGAATGAAGAAAGAAAGAAAGAAAGGGCAAGACAGGAATGGGGAAGAGCGTGTGGAGGAAGGAAGGAAGGAAGGAGGGAGGGAAAAGCAGGCGAGGCGCGGGCCGGGCCGGGCCGGGCCGTACCTGCATGGTGACGACCCCCAGCTCCTCGGTGGCGAGTTTCCTCATCTGGGTGGCCAGAACTTGCGCCTCGTCCAGGATGGAGAACTCCGCCTCGGCTGCTCCCAGCCCGCAGACCAACGCCAGGCAGAGGAGGCCGAGCGGCCCCCGGCCCTGGGCTTTGGTGGTGGTGGTGGCGGCGGCGGTGGTAGAAGCGGCGGCAGCGGCGGCCTCCTGCCTCCCGCCGCCCCGCGCCATGCTGCCGCGGCGGGAGAACGGCGGGCACCGCCTCCGGCCAACTTCCCCCCCCTCCTCAACACACACACACACCCCTCCCGGCTCCGGGGAGGGGGGGCCGGTTAAGGCTGCGAGGCGACCGCCATGGTTTTGAGGGGAGAGGAAGAAGGGGGGGGGACGGACGGACACCGGAGAGACACACAGACACACACAGAGAGAGACACAACGGCGGTGGCCGCTGCGGGGACACTGCGCGGCGCGGCCCCGCCGCTGACTGAGAACGGCGGCGGGAGAGACGCAAAG